>NW_028292147.1:0-17500 GCF_963383615.2 Lipophrys pholis
CCCAACCCCAACCCCAACCCCAACCCCAACCCCAACCCCAACCCCAACCCCAACCCCCAACCCCAACCCCAACCCCAACCCCAACCCCAACCCCAACCCCAACCCCAACCCCAACCCCAACCCCAACCCCAACCCCAACCCCAACCCCCAACCCCCAACCCCTCTAAGTGGCATGGGGCATTCTTGCAAGGATAAGCAAACATAATTCATCATCCATTCATTATTGAATTTATACAAATGGGGCTTTTAATCATGGGAAGGATATTTTTATATTGCAAACCTTTTTGGCAATCAAAAATAGAGAACAGAGAGTTTACTTTGACTTTCTTATAATTATTAAGACTGATAAAAAGGACCTTCAACATCTTGCATTAATGAAAAATAGAAATCAATCCTTTTAGTCTGTCCCATCTGAAAAATGAACCCCCATTCCTGCCATTTATGCATAAGTTGAGGCTGAAAGACATAAAGTAAGAAAAAAGAACATTTCGAATTGTTTAAATAAAAAATCAAAATAATTATTTTAATAAATAATATCAATTATGACTTTCATTTTGCTTCTTTTTCAGACTTTCAACTCGCTCAGAATAACATCAATCATTCCCAATGAGGGCTCCTTGTACGGTGGCACCAAAGTTACCATCAAGGGCGATGGATTCGGCATTAACGCCTCCCATTTATCTGTCAACATTGGAGGGACAAGCTCTTGTGCTGTTGGTCCTCTCAGTGGTATTAGTGACAATTTCATCACCTGTGAAACCACTGCTGGAGAAGGCTAACAACAGCTGACCGTGACTGTAAATGGAACAATCTCCAACCAAATGGCTTTCAACTTCAACAAAGATCCTTTACTTGATTCGGTCTTCCCCTGGGTAATTAAGGGAGGTGACTAAGTTAAATTTTACGGAAGCCACTTAATTACTGACATTGGAGGGTTCCGGGTGTTGGGAGACATTGTGAGGATGACAATCGGAGGTTACACTTGTGATCGGATTCCTATCGATGATAAACCTATATCGGCTGGCAAAGTGTTCGTTGCATCACTTCAACACAGCTGACAGGTGGCTATTACATGGCCTAAATGACCAACAAGTATGGCCGATATGGGTTTACAACTTTCTTGAGCCAATACTCACCGAATGACAAAATCATCCATCACGTCATCTCTGCTCCAATCATCAATTCAGCCTCATCTTCTAAAGGATCCTTTGGTGGGAACCTCCTCACACTTCAAGGCTAAAATTTCAATACTCAAAAGCCATTGGAGGTGACAGCAGCCGGACAATCATGTGAGGTGGAGGAGTTCACCAATTCCATGATTAAGTGCAGAGTGGCAGCCGTGGCAGACCCTGCCACTGCCACTTATGGGAAGCTGCCATGGGACTCAAATGAGGGCACACAGATTAAAGGATATATAGGTTCCAGTGGAGCACTAAAAGAGTTTTATTAGTACAAGATACCTAATTCAGTAACCACTGATGGGCCATTTTATTCAAACCCTACAACATCAACAGAGAGGGTTAAACAGTGGATGTCATTCAAGAATCAAGATTCAGCAGTGTACAACGCTTATGTAAACATGCCGGTCTAAGGCAGCTATATGATCCACGGAGGTCGGGGGACAATATAGTAGCATGCTACATATATTCTGTTCCCAATACTGCTCCTTCCGACCTCAGCAAGTATGTGAAGTTATTCCAATCAGGCGTATTCAGAACTATGTTTCGAAAGTCCTTCCGAGGCGTCGGGAAATCCGATGGGTTCTATAAAGTTGAAGCTGGAAAGGAGGGGTACTATTACTTGACGTGCATGTATCCTAACGAAGCAGGTGTTGGTGGCATTGAAGTCACTATGTACTCACCCTACACATCCGACATTGTAAAAAACAGTGAATAGTACGAAAAGCAGGCAGTGGAAATAAGTTGGCCCATTGACAAGCCTGAAAGGATCGAGTACTCTGTGTTGGCTACTTAAGGCAAGTACAATGTAACAATAGGTAGTCAAACTTTTACTCTTAACTACGATGCTGATGCATTTACTGTGAGCAGAGAATTTTCAGCCATCTAGGACTACGACTTATATGAGACAATAATTGAGAGGTAGGCAATTACTGGTGGCTATAAGTATATTCTGAAAGTCTACAAAGAACGATCTCAGGAAGTATTTTCACGCTCTTAAATAACTCTCAGTAACTAGAGTCTTAACGCCGGGGCAGAGTTTGTACAGCCAGCCTCCACAGAAGCTGTCCCCACACCCCTTCCCACCGCACATTTAAACTGAAAATAGGTGACACACCCGTATTGATTGGTGGAAGTTAAGACCTGGATATCTTAACAAACAGACAAACTATTACATCTGCTTTAGGTAGATACAGAACTCATGTTGTCACTCTCATTATCTAAATAAGCAAATGGTAGCAGAGAGGGAGGATCTTGCTCGGTGCGATACTCAGACATACTGACCCAACGTAAGTTGGCAACTTTATTCCTTTCTGATGTTAACCTACAAGGAGTCTCTCCTGATCGGATCATTGTTCACAGACTCCCTGGAGGGAGACATGGCATTCTCTACCCACTCACAACTGCTAATTCCTTCATAGCATCCGAAAAGCCTACCATCCGAGTCAAGAACAACAATGTCCATGCTTTCTCCACTGTCGATCTCCCTTATGAAATCGATGCTGCTTCCACTCCCACAGTCACTCAGCTTCACTCGATGGCAGTACAGTATCTGCTGTGACCACCATCCCAACTGACTTTACAGACTTTTCCGCAATCACAGTCACGGTCGGAAAAGCTAATTGCTAATTTGTCACAGCTGATTCTACCTCGATCAGCTGCACTCTCCCTCAGGTGAATGGAGGTGCCACTGCAGCTGAAGGTGGAAGTCAAGTGCCAATTCTACACGTTCCAGGATTTGGCTTTTCGACTTCTGGTTCCGTGATGGGAGTTAACATTCCTTACGGAATATCTACAATTTCACCGGACACAGTAGGCTCAATAGGAGGAATCGAGGTGACTGTAACTGGGTTTGGATTCCCATTTGCAGCAAATTCTGACTTCAAATTAACCATCTGTGGAGTGGATCAAACACTCACAAAAGTGACCAACACTGAGCTTAAATTCAACTCACCAGCATAACCTGATATGGGTTGCACTGCTGACTAAGAATTATCAGTGGTATGGGAAGGGTCCACTGCACAAACTTCTGCTTTCTCATTCGATTCTTCACTTGACTTTACCATCACCGAAATCAGTCCCGCCACAGCCTCTCCAGTCGAGAAAGCGACTCTAACCATAACTGGAACGGATTTGGAACTGATGCCTCAGCCATTTCAGCTAAACTTATAGGAGATAAGAACTACAACCTGGGTGTGGACTCGGTGACAAATACCGAGATAAAATGTACTCTAGGTGGTGGCTTGTCAGGTTCCTACAAGCTTGAAGTGATTAAAGGAGGAGCCGTTTTGGGCTACTGCTGACCCTGCCACTGCAGTCGATTTCAAGTACGAGATGGTTATCACCTCTATTTCTCCCACCTCGGGATCCAAGTTTGGGGGCACTGAAGTTACCATCACTGGCAGAGGCTTCCCCTTTTCTGACAATGATTTGACAGCAGTCACTTTGGGAGAAGTATCAAATAATTTTTGTCAGGTCAAGAGCAGTAGTTTGAACTAGGTTGTATGTACCACTCCTAAATTGGATTCTACCCAATCTGTAGATACAGCCTACAGCTTAAACCTGTATGGCCGACTTATCGAATTAGCCACCTGTAATCCAGAAACTGCGTGCCAATTTACTTTCACTGATGACCAGACTCCTTCCTTGACAATCCCTTCTGGCACTACCATCAGCCCAGGTACTTAACAAACCTGGACTGTCTCTGGTTTAGGCTCTACTCCCAAACTGTTTTTCGGTGAGTTCGAAGCTAGTGTATCTGCATCAACAGCCAATTCAATCACCTTCACTTATCCCAACCTGCCAGCTAGTTCATACTCCATTTATGCTAGAGGTGATACTGGAAATACAAATGCATAGAGTTTTGCCTATTCCTGCACCAGGGATCAAGGTCTCCCAGACAGTCCAGTGATCTCAAAGGAAGGAGGGCAGTTTACAGTTACTGGTAAGGGGTTCGCCTTAAGTGATACTGACTTAAAACTGACAACCAGCATCAGAGGAGCCCCTTCTTCATTCGACAGTGTTGCCTTTGACAAAGTGGTCTTCACCGTTCCCAAGTTCAAAGCAGCTGAGTAACTGGTGGTTGCTTATTCCAGAGATTCATGTACATTTAGCTACACCTTTCACCTCTACTGACGACGCCACAAAGACATTAACCCTATCATAGAATGAACTTGCCTACGCTGCGACAGTCTCAGTTCCTTTCTCAGTGTCTGGGAGCACAGTAACTACAGTCAAGGCAGTTAAGCTAGACCCTCTTGGATAGGAATCAGAGATAGTTCTCGAAGGAACAGTGTCGGATCCAACTTGGAGTTCACTGGAATTTCTGTCGGTGAGTATAACATTAAGGCCATGAATAGCTAGTTAGGACAATTTGTTTACAACAGACCCTTAAGATCACTTCTTCCTCAGCCCTCACTGTTACTGGTGCACCTGTAGATTCTAGCTTCTTAGGAGGAAAGCCTGTCACTATTTCTGGAGATGGATTCAGCACCACTCCCAGTCACAATTTCCTTTACGTGTGTGGAGAGAAAGCAGAAGTAATTCAGTCCACTACCACTTAGATTACTGCAGTCTTGCCTAGGCTTCCCACAGAGGCAAGCTTAGAGAAATACAAATTCGAAAAGAATGAAGCAGTTCTAGGAAAGCCTATTGGAGATGAAGATTTTGCTTCCTATGCCTTCGATGGGTAAGAGTCAACTCCTTACTACTCCTCTGGTGAAACTTGCTATGTAGGACTTGACCTAGGACAGAATCACAAGGTCAAACTTAACCATATCTCCTACTTCCCAATCCAGTTGTGACCATGCCCACTTATATAGGAGGAATTTTTGAGGGCTCGAACGATGGCACCACCTACACCTAAATCTTTACCATAACTGGCAGCATCCATTCTGGCTATAACGATTTCTTCCTCTCTACAGCAATCAATTACAGATACGTCCGTCTGAGAGGGTCTAAAACTCAATCGTGTGAAATGAGCGAGATTAAATTCATAGGGTTAAAGGTTAACATTCAATCTGGCACTCTTACTCTACATCATGCCCCATTGCCCCTGCTGTCCAATACCTACTCAATTGAGGCAGCCAATGCAGTCGCATACAAATAGTCAGTCACTCCCTTCATCACTGCCATCAATAACCCTTATTTCGACTCAGTTGGCAGTGAGTCAGTCACTGTCACAGGCTAGAACTTCGGTAGTTCAAACAATGACGTAGTGTTTAAACTGGACGATCTGGATTGTGGTGTGACATCTACCACAAACACACAAATCCAATGCACAACTGTTGCTCAAGCTCCTTCCCAGATCCCTGATGTCAAATCCTTCATCTTCAAGATAGGTGACCAAAATGGAGGTTACTTGATAGCACCCATCTACGTCTACCGTTGGTCGTCTACCTAAACTTGGGGAGGAGATGTTCCCCCAGTGGCAGGAGACCTCGTTTCAGTACCTAATGGATTGGTACTACTTATCGATCAAGACATTCCTAACGTTGCAGGAATTTTCTCCAACTTCGGAGGTATCATCATCGAAGACGCAGAGGATCTCACTCTCAAACCTACCTTCATTTTTTGTCCAAGGAGGGTTCTTCAGCATTGGTTCGTAGGAAACTCCTTACACCCACAACTTGGTCATCTAGTTCAATGGGGTGTTCAACTGATCCACAGATTCCCATCTATGGCAGTAAAGGTCTTTCCTGCGACAACTGTAAGCTGAATATCCATGGTAAGGTGCGTTCTATCACCTTGGACCAAGCTTGGAGCCAACTGTCCTGCGGGATCCAATCAAATTACCGTGGCAGAAGCTGTAGACTGGTAGGCAGGCGAATAAATCGCAATAGCCTCCAGCCAGTACGATCCTAAGAATACGGAAAGGTTTTTGATCACTGCAGTATCTTCAGACAAAAAGACTCTCACCTTGAATACCAGCACTCAGTTCCTGCACTACTTCGGCACAGAAACTTATGGTTCCCACACTGTTAACTATGCCGCTGAAGTGGGGCTCTTGTCCAGGAATGTTAAACTCAGAGGTGATTAGAAAACTCATTAGTAGCAGTATGGTATGCATCTACAGATGCTTGGAAAATCAGACAGTGGTCTTTAAGGCAAAATCTCTTATGCTGAGTTCTCCAACTGCGGGCAACCTAAGATCCTGGGGCGATACTGCATCCATTACCACATGGCAGGATCTCTACCTACATCCTACGTTCGAGGGGTTGCAGTACATGATTCTTATGCACGATTCATTGCGATTCACAGGACAGATCTGATCACCTTTGAAAAGAACGTGGGCTGCAAGATCTTCGGGCACAATGTATTCCTTGAGGAAGGTGCCTAAATGTTCAACATCATACAGGACAACTTGATGATGGATAGCAGGACTTCAGAACTCATGCTTTCCACTGACACCTCGACTGCTAGCTACTGGATTACTAACCCCCTCCAACACATTCATCAACAATGTTGCAGCAGGATCTGAATTCTACGGCATCTGGTACGAAATCATGCATGAATAAAGCGGTGCCTCTGTGGGACTCAATTTATGCCCTCCAAACCTGCAACTCTCAGCCTCACGTGATATTATTTCTCACAGCAACTTGCGCTTTGGAATCAGGACTTTTGATCTGTTCGCAACAACAGTTCCTTGCAGCTCTTACAAACCGAATACTGCTAGTGGAACAAATCCAGATTCAGCTAACTTAGAGTCAGTATTTTAGAACTTCTTCATCTACAAGAGTTCAGATGCGCACATCTACGGGTAGGTTGCAGGGCTACACTACTTTCAAGAACTTTAACATGGTGGATTCTAAGTCCTTCGCTGTGGCTTTCTAGGACACCAACAAGACTGTATAGCCTAACACTCTTACGAACTCTTTAATTGCCATGAGTACTGGAGATAACAAATAAGATGTTTAGAGCATCACTGTGTTCGGTTTGCCCAGGACCGATGGATTTGTAGCCGATGGAGTTGATGTGTTTAATTATAACGCAGGAGCGACTTTACTACACGACTGTAAGACTTGTGGCAACATCAAAACGGTGATCACTGGTGGTAGAATCTATAGATTCAAGAATATCAACTGGAACAATTGTTCCGGCTTTGCTAAATTCGTTGAGTGGGAATCCCAATTCAAAAATGATGCTTTCTAGTCCTCCGACGGGTCACTTTGTAATGGAGTGGGTCTTGCCAAAACTTACACTGTTTTGCCATCTTGTGTATGATTACAAACACAACTAGGGACCAACTTGTTTAGGCCTAGCAGATGCCAAGTGGGGTGCTTTGATCTGCTAGGGAGAAGCACCATTTGAGACTGCTTGGGTCATGGGCTCATTGCCCAAATAACTTGTAGAGGTTGACTTGAAATTTGCAAGACTTGCTAGTGCGGATGCTCCTGATTTTACTACTGAAGATGATGTATGGACTGTCACTAGCACCCTCACTACTTTGCTGGTGCCTGACCTGGACAGGTGCTTTTGCTATGGTTTTCAGAACAGGACATTACTACCAGGCCAAGTTTACAGATAGTAACGACGATTTCGATTAATTCTTGATGAGAGAAACACCTGACTGGCCTGCAGTGCTGGAGGAGTAGTATTTAGATTCACCCATATAAAGGGTAGAGAAAGTTTCTCAGTGACTGATATAATCGCTGGTTAATCTGCCTCCTCCCCAAGGGCCATGCTGTTAAGTGTACCTGATCCGTCCACTTGCAAATTTGGGGATTCCTTCTACGACAGGGATAAAAATCACTTCTATATTTGCTACTCTGGCAAGGATAAGGTGTTCAACCAGGTGGAATATGTGAAAGCGATTGCCTGTTCTACCTGTGCTTAAGACGGTGAGAGAGCAAATCAAGTCTTTATCAGAACTGGTCCAATCCGAATGCCTGGCCGAATAACCATATGCCTCTGGAAGGGGAGAATGCGATTATCCTAGGTAACATCTCAATGCTCATGGATATTGCTAGACTCCTATTCTTAAAAATCTCATAATCGAGGGCAATTTGACAATCTTAAATGATGCAGGGGACAGGAAGATCACTGCTGAAAATATATAGGTAGGACGCTTCGGCAATTTCACAGTCGGTAATGGAACCGGACCCTATACTGGAAATCTAGAAGTTGTAATTACTGGTACCAGGTCAAGCAATTTAGGACTCATCTATTAAAATACTAACAATAACAAAGTCATCTCTGTCTCTGGAGGACTTGACATGCGCACAGATGTAGGATCTCACAAGGCCAGATTGCTCTAAACTGCATCTGCAGGCAGTACCTCAATTAGGGGTCACTGAAAGCACTGGTTGGCAGGTAGGAGACAAATTGGCCGTTCTTTCATCATCATCAATCTAGGGTTAAGCAGAAAAAAAAACAATCAGCTCAATCTCAGGAGACACCGTTACTTTAGACTCTGCTCTTTCATTTGAGCACTATGGAGGACTAGATAGTACAATTGAGACTTATCAAGGTATCTTCCATGATACAAGGACGGTTGTGATACATATGAGTCGGAAAATTGTGATCAAGAATCAAGCAAACGAAACAGAATGGGGATGCTTCCTGTGGGGACGCACATCCTACGATGAGAATGAGAATAAAACCTATCGGCCTCGGATCAATATGGAAGGTGTCTAAATGGATGGTTGCGGACAGCTTAATACCATCCGAGGAGCCATTACCTTGGAAAAGAATACTGGCTAGCATACTTTCAAGAAGATGTCCATTCATGATAGCAGCGCTCCAGGAATACACACTGACACTACAATTTCTGTTAGTGACTCAGTCTTTTACAAAACTCTCAAATACGGATTCTTTGCTTAAAAAAATGCTGCTGACATAGTATTCACAGGTAATGTGCTATCAAACAACATGCAGCGAGACTCATCCACTTACGCTCTTTCTAATGAACTCACAGCTACTGTGGGGGTTTTCTATACAGATAATATAGTCATAACTGACAACATAGTCCAATCGACAGCTCATGATGGATACACTCTCAAACTGATAGGCTGTGAGAAGAGTACCACTTTCTAACGCAACTCTGCCGCCTACTGTGCAAGAGGTGCAATTTTCAATTCGAATGGTGATTGTTCTACAGGCAAAGGGCTGTCTCTTATGGGAATGGAATGGGTATTTTAATGAACCCTGGCTCAACAAATAGGATAACCATGCAGGATATCATCGCCACTGACAATACTTTCGGAATAAGGACAAGAATCTAGTTGAAAGGACTCAACCCCTCATTCACTTATAACAATGTTAAGTTCAAGGCTTTCAGTAGAACTGGCGTTAAAAAAATCATTTGCCCTACCACCGCTTTCAACCTGCTCAGAACCTCCATGAACCATGAGGAGTTACCACCCACTGTTCTTCCTACCGTTGCTTTTGATACACAATGCACTGGAAACACCTTTCGAGGCAAAGCTCGTAGTTAAAAATATCATCATTGAAGGATACAACAACCAAGCCATGACTGAAAGAGAATGCTCTACTAGTTATCGACTTATTACCACTGCAAACCAAAACTAAATGTTCAGTCCTACAGTCTTTTACAGCAGTCAGTTAGTTAATTCCGATAAGAACAAGCTCTTTTACTTCCCTGATCCTAGTGAAGTCTCGGATGGCTTGGAGGCTGTCCCAACCCCAACCCCAACCCCAACCCCAACCCCAACCCCAACCCCAACCCCAACCCCAACCCCGGAGAAGTGGGACAAGTACTGCCTAACAACGACATGGCCATGAATATGACTACATGTGTTCGGAATGATGCTTGGAATGGATATCAATGCCAGGGATACGATATGGGTGAATTAGTGTTCTAGAACAATGGTAGAGACGCTACTAGCAAGATCAGTTTCCCTGTCGAGATAACATCTACAGACGGAATGTTTTACAACATCATCAATGGTCAGATGGAATGGGCTTGGAATGGTCCCTAACCCTTGAACAAGAGGCTGAATAGATTTGAAACAATCCTGCACTACAACAAGCACTATCGATTGGACTACACTTCATATGCTCCATCTATGACTCGGTACAAGTTCATTCAACAACAGGAGACTGGAGGGGATAACAAATATGTGATACTGACAACTCGATTTGCCCTCAACATGTCTGTTCAAGTCAATACTCAAGCTGGCATCATTGATTCCACCTTCGTTGGAGCAATATAGGATGAAATTACATGCGGGCGCAACATGTTCGACACAATTCTTAATGAAATTACTTTCATTGTCACCAACGATCCAGACTGCATTGTGAGTATAAAGCAGATCAATTCGATAAAGGTCAACACTCGAATCTAAGTGTCTCTGAGTGAATTCGTTGCAACATCAGGCCCCACCAAACTGATAAACTCACTCGTAGCAATTCTTGGAATAGACACCTCCCAGATCAAAATAGTAGGACTCAAAGAGGGCTCTGTAATTATCCAATACACTATCACAGATAAGCCAGTTTGGCAAGATCCTACCATTGACTCGAATTCGGTGAGCGTAATCCCATCCACAAGGGAATTCGCTTCTACTGTGCTCGAGGAACCTACCATAGCTCAATCTTAGTTGCTTTAGTAAGCTGCCAAAGACACTGCAGTTTCAAAATAGACACTCTCTGTAATTGAGAAAGAAGTCATTGAGGTCATGACCGATCAGAAGAGGGCTGCTTAGCTCACAGGTTACAAGGTACTTTCATTTGATGTAGAAGTAGCTATAGATGATAACGGCACAGTGACAGGAATAAACGTAATTCCGAACACTCTAAATCTGGGATCCCAACCCCAACCCCAACCCCAACCCCAACCCCAACCCCAACCCCAACCCCAACCCCAACCCCAACCCCAACCCCAACCCCAACCCCAACCCCATGTAGTGTAGATTGAATAGATGGAAATTGGAAAATAGTAACCAGTATAATCTGGGTTCAACATACAATAATGAACACATTGATATTCTTGATATAATTTATTTTGAATGTCTCAGAATCAATAAGGCTTATATCAGCAGTTCGAAAGAATCCATCCATATGAAATTCCAACTTTGCACATTCAAATGACCATTGATAATTACATGGGGTGAGAGGCTTAAATAATAAGAGAATGAATAAAGTATAAATAATATTGAATCATTTCCTCCCCGTTGTAATAAAAACGCCTTTTCTCCTGCGCAGCTACTTGTTCTATCGCTCCAAATGGACTATGAGGCTTTCTTGCTACTCTATCCGCTTTTATAGCCCGTGAAATGCTTACTGCCTATTGCCTAGCTAGACAGTGGCCTCCTCCAACTGCCTGCGGATCTTCTTCTTCTCCAGCTTCTAGGAATCCCTCTCAGTTATAACCTTGGAATAGATATGTGAGATTTAAGTAACACTTTCATGGTCGAACCTGAAGCCTTCTCTTAATCGTTCTGCAATCTTTTGAATTTAGACTATTTTTCCCTTGGTCTCTGAACTGAGGTTCTCAGCTTGCTTCACCTTCTCAATCTACTGGACTAGTCTACGCTCCATCGACTTGAACTATTCAAGTTCTTTATTCAACTCTTCTATCAAACGCTTGTTGCTGATCTTCGAGCCCACCAATTTGTGCTCAGTCTCACCATTTGATTAGTCACTGTTAGATGAGGAGTGGATGCTTTCCGAGAACTCCACCTCTGAATGGCAATAGTTTTAGAACATCCAGCTCAGCAGATAGGTGAGTTCAGAGTTAGTCTTTTTGTCAAGCTTGCCATTAATAGAGACAACTATCTTTTCCAGTTCGGTCAACTTCTCCTTCATTTTCTGGTTTTTGCGGACTGTTTCCTAGTTTGCCTTTGTTAGCTTGTTTGCCAGTTTATCCCATTTCCTGGTAGTAGTGCTACCAGCTTCAATCTCTTTCATCTAGCTCTCTTTTGATATACTCTGTTCATTGAGCTTGAACTCTTCAACCGAGTACAAAAGCTTGGTGTACTACTGTTGCAATTCTTTATACTTCTTTTACTGAGCATTCATGATGGATTGGTCGTTGGTGATTTAAAGCCTGTAGTTCACGAACTGGCTGTCTTCCTCAGTTGAGAGGTTCAATCCTTTCATGACCTCGATGCGGTCCCTGTAACACTTGACGATGTTCTCTAGCAGTTTGTCAAGGACCTTATCGTCCTCGGAGATGGCTCGGTTCAGCTCTGTAAAGTCAGTGGCTTAAAAGTTGAGTTCCTTTTCGAGAGTTCTGATAAAATTTTAGAAAAAGCTTATTTTCTTACGCAGCCATTTGTTCTTCACTGCCAACTCATTCTCATTCCGCTGCTTGCTCAGCTCAAGATCCATTATTCTCTCCAAAATCTAGCTCCTCTCTTTCTGCTGGTCTGTTATCTTCTACTGCAAGTCTTGGATCTTGGTCTCATCCTCATGCTAGTGTTACAGCTGGGATGATAAGTTAGTCCTCATGAACTGCTTTATCGCCTTGGTGAGATTGTTCTTGTCCTCCATGGTGATCGGCAGCTCTGCAATCAATCTGTCTAGGTTCGAGCCAGCACTTTCCGCTCTGCTTTCTGAACTAACCTATTCGAGCTTAGCTTCCTTTTCTTCGAATGGCTTGAGTTCTTCCAGGTGGACATCTAGCCTCTCTTTGGCAGATGTACAGGACTGGTCAGAAGAAGCAGGCTTCTTGAAATCCTTCAGCTCAGAACATACCGAAGAATGTTCTGAATAGGTGATGCTCTGAGTCTGACTGCCTGTATCAACCTTGGCAGCAAAGTTTCTTTCACTCCTCAGCTTTACTAGGTTCTAGCTGATCTACTTTATGTTGGTCTAATTCCGCTAGATTTAATTGCGCAGTTTCTTCTCGATGCGCTCCTTCTCCTTGATCTCTTTGTTGAACTCAATGACCTTCTGTTTCTCCTATATATTCTGACAGTACAGTTCATTCCTCAGCTTGCTCTAGTTTAGCACTAACTTCTCTACCTCCATCTTTCGCTGGCTCATTTCCTTCTCGATTATCTAGTTCCTCATTTTCAAGTTCTAGACCTCTCCCTTGAAGGCGATGTTGCGATCCTCCACTGATCGAACCCCTGCCTCATAGGCTTGAAGACAAGGCCTCTCTTATCTTGCCATCTTTTGTCTGCATGATCTGTCTGATAATTTGATCGACAGGCAGGTCGAGGTCTACAAACTTGCTGTCTGAGCACTGTACTTGTTGCATTGACAGATTGCTAGACAGGTGTTGCATGGTCTCGGATTTGAATTCTGAAATACTGGCAGCCATCTCGGCACAGTTTTTCCGTAGCTGGATGAGGTGGGCTTAGAAGGGCTGGGATTGTTCTTTGAGCCTCTTAGTTATGGTGTCTGCCCGCTCAGTCCTAGCTTTGAGTTTGAGAGAGAGTATTTAAATGAAAGTGAGGACTGCTCCCTCAGCCTGGACCCACTCCTATGGCTGTGTGCGCATGCAACATGACTCTATATCCTGAGTGAGTTTACTGTTTGTGATATTGATAGATTAGCTGGTTTAGTATAATCCCTGTATTTAATTGAGCATCTAATCTTTCTTGGAGATGAGCTGCTGGTTTTTGCTGAGTTCATTCTTAAGGGAGAGATTGTCATTGTTCAGATTCTAGTTCTTCTTCTCTTAGTCGGTCAGTCGGTCCTTTATTATGTTTATTTCGATGTCGTATTTGTTCAGCTTGCTCACTAACTCTTCAGCATTCTTTTCACGCTGATGTGCTTGTTAGAAAGTCCTTGCAGCTTTTCCTTCACACTGACAAGCTGCTCATCCTTGTACTTTACTATCTTTTCTAGATTCTCAATCTGCTACCTAAAGCTCTCCTCTTCACTCCATTCATTCTTTATCTGCTCGATCATTGACTTCCTCTAAGAAGAAAGCACCATCAGGACTTGCCCTTTCATCTGTAGAAGATGATTTTGCAGGACTTTTACCTCTTCTCTCACCGCATTCATCTTGACCCTCATCTGCGGCTTCAGACACTATCGGGGTGGATAGGATGACTGGACTGCTAATTCATGTGACTAGCTTTCATGTTCAGTTGAAGGGTGGTGCTAAGCCTTATTAGAGAAGTCATGCAGGTCGAAGGAGTTTATATTGGCGAGCAAGGCTGAAAGTGTCTGCTTGGTCTTAGAGAGTTGGGATTAATAGGCTTTGCACTTGGGACAAGATTGGGGTGGTGGAGATTGCCTGGACCTTGAGAGAGTGACCCTAGGAGAGCCCTTTTGCGAGTAATAGTTCAACATCCTCTAATTGATTTCTTTAGTGAGCTAATGATTCTTCATCCTGAGCGCTTAATTCTCCTTCACAAGATCACGCATCCTCAACTCGTCCATCCAATTTAATCACTTCACTTAATATAGCACTATGTTAGGTGCCTTATATGAAAAGTTGATATTAAATCTGGCATGTCAAGGCATACCAAGTTGAAGGGCATCATCCAAGAGGCTCAGCACTAGCTCTCTTACTCAGATCATTCCGACGAAACTGATCCTGACTAACAACAGGACATTCACGAACTCTATTAGTATTTCAACCATCAACTCTCCCTCCCAGAAGTGCACAGAGTCTATCACGAACTTGATGCAGACTTCGATGCCGCACTCGAACGGCTGCAGAAACTAGTCTCGAACCGCTAGAAAAAGCAAGCTGAGAAGGACCGCATTCGGGCCTAGAAATAAAGAGTGTGTGAGGAAAAGAAGAATGAAGTGATTGAGCAGGAAAGTAAAGGGAAAGAAGAGATGCTGGTCAGGTTTAACACCAGATACGATGTGAAGCACGTGGAGTATCCTGCAGACAAGAAGAACTGCATCACCGTTATCGTAATAGGACACGTAGATAGCGGCAAATCAACTCTTATCGGCAGACTGGCCTAACAAAGCAAGTTGGTCGATCAGAAGGACATGCGCAGATTCTAGAGGTAGGCCAAGTAAATTGGCAGAGAGTCATTCATGTTCGCCTGGATCACTGACTAGAGTCAGTACGAAAGAGAAAGGGGGGTGACTATTGAAGTTGGCAATAAGAAGATTATCACCGAGAATAGGGTCATTCATCTGTTGGATGCTCCAGGCCATAGGGATTTCGTACCCAACATGATCACAGGGCTGTGCAGGCAGATCACGCCATCCTTGTTGTCGATTCCAGTTCGTTTTAAACTAGTTTCAGCAATGGACAGGTCAAGTAGCACTTGCACATCGTCAAATCGTTCGGGGTGCAAAAAATCATAGTGGCTGTCAACAAGATGGATCTCAACGAATGGAACAAAGACAGGTTCACTAGCATTATGGCTAAGCTGTCTGAGTTTGGTTAGGAGATCAGGATAGAACGCTACCAACTACAGTTCATCCCGACTAGTGCCATCCATTCGCTGAACTTAGTCGAACGATGCAAAGAGGCTGAGCCCTTTAAAACAAAGTGTTTGATGGAAGCTTTGAATTAACTCGACCTACCAATCCGTGAGTAAAACAAGCCATTCCGAATGCTCATCAGCAACGTCTACTAGAGCACTGTAGGCAAGTTGAAAGGACAGCTTCTGGTGGGACAGATCAAAGGAGGGCTATTGTAGAAGGATAAGAAATATCTGATCCAGCCTGAGGGAATTGCCTGTCATGTTAAAGATTTCACTGTTGCTGATCAAAAGCAGAAGAGTGCGATGGTCGGTGATACTGTCGAAGCGGTAATCAAAGTCAGTTCTGATTAGGATAGACACAAAATTATGGCTTCCATGGTCCTTTCCAGCATTAACCTGCCCATTCCTATCGCCTCACGTTTCCTGGTTGAGCTATTCGCCTTGGACATCAAGTGCCCATTGTTGCGAGGCATCCAGTTACAAGCTTTCATCGGCAACCACCAATTTTAAGCCCGGATAACAAAGCACCTTGCTATTGTAGACTCTAAAACTGGCACTCCTCTGAAGAAGAACCCCCGCATGATAAAGAAGAATGAGTGCGCGTAGGTGTAGGTAGAAAGTCAGGAGAAAGTGTGTGTATAGCTGTTCTAGAATTTCAAGAGTCTCGGGCGGATCATTCTGCGGGAGGGGGGGTCTACAGTGGCAGTAGGCAGCATCACTCGAATTTTAGGATGACATCATAATTAATCAACATATCATGACAGATGCATGATAGAAGGTTAAGCCATTTATCATAGGCTCACTGTCAGGGATGACTGCCACCACTGTCATCCAACCGATCGACACCGTCAAGGTACTCATCCAGCTTAAGAAGCAGATGCAGGCAAAGGAGCGATTGACTCGCCCATCACCATCGCCAGGAATCAAATAAAGGAAAAAGGTTTCTTCAGCCTCTACTCAGGCCTAGATGCAGCCCTTCCCCTGCAGCTAGTCTATACTGCTTCTTAGAAAAGACCCTCTACTCCATGCTCTCTCTAATTGGCTCCTTCATCGCTAACCCAGTCGACTTATCCTTGGTCAGGATGCAAGCTGACCTCCAAACAAAAGGAGGGGATACAGCAATGTGTTCAATGCAGTCAGCAGGATTATCAAGGAAGAAGGGGTCTTCACACTCTGGCGAGGAGCTGTCCCTACTATGGCCAGGGCCATGGCTGTCAATTCTTCTCAACTTGTGACCTACAACACTTGCAAAGAAACCATCAAAGCCGCCCTTGGTGCAAAAGATGACTCTGCGGGAGTGAGGTTGCTTTCCTCAGCAGCCTCAGGAGTGGCAGTGGCTATTTGTTCTCTCCCGTTTGACAACGTTAAAACCAAGCTGATGAGCATGAAGCCTGACGCAGAAGGGAATCTTCCTTACAAGGGATTTTTGAATTGCTTCGTGAAGAGTGCAACAAGCGAAGGTGTGTTGGGCCTATGGGTGGGTCTGTCGACGTTTTACGTGAGAGTAGGTCCACACGCGATGATAACGGTGCTAGCTCAAGATTTTCTGCACGACCTGTTCAGAAGAAAGACTCCCAAAGCCTGATCAACCTATGGAGCCAACATCAATATATAACAAATATTTAAACTACATCAAGAATTGCCCATATATTTAATGGAAAAGGTCAAACTAGGTGAAGATGTCATTAAGCGCTATTAACCCTATCGCAACACCAAGGCCAAGTTCAAAACCACCTGCCTTGCCAAACACAAGTTCCATCTCGATGACCACTACTAAATTCTTGATCTCCTCGGACAGGGCGCTTACGGTGTGGTTGTCTCCGCCCGTGACAAGCATAAGGAGGGCAGTCTGGTGGCCATAAAGAAGATCGACAAGGCCTTCGAACATAAGATTTTCACGAAGAGGACCCTCCGTGAACTGAAATTGCTGAAGCTGCTGAAGCACTAGAACATTATAAACGTGGAGACGATTCTCTTGCCACGCAGTAGGGCCTAATTCGAAGACATCTA
>NW_028292146.1:0-58016 GCF_963383615.2 Lipophrys pholis
CCCAACCCCAACCCCAACCCCAACCCCAACCCCAACCCCAACCCCAACCCCAACCCCAACCCCAACCCCAACCCCAACCCCAACCCCAACCCCAACCCCAACCCCAACCCCAACCCCAACCCCAACCCCAACCCCAACCCCAACCCCTAGGTAAAAATATCAACTATAATTAATATCTTATTTTTATATATAACAATAAATATTATAATTAAAATATTAATTTTTTAATAAATATATATAGAATTTGTAAAATGGTGACTCATAAATATAAATAAAAATTAGAGTCTACATCGTAGAACAAGTGATATATATAATAAAAATATCTTATTTAGAAATATATACTTTCAAATTATTCATTTAATTTTACTATTATAATATATTTAAATATAATAAAAATAGTATATTATCATTTTATTTTTAATTATTTATATTATGTTTTAATTTAAATAGTAAATTAAGAATGCTATTAACATAAATTATTATTAAAAAAATATTCATTAAAAATTAAATTGATAAAAATAATAATTTAAGTTAATTTATAAATCTTGTTTAGTGAATATTCAAATACTTATCAAATATTAAAATTAGTAAAAGGAAATACGGAATAATATATGAGTTTCTTCAATATCAAGATTTAAATAAATTTCTTTAATAATACAATAAAAATAATTTAAATGTTGTTATTTGAGTATTTTACTGAATAATAAATTAATGAATTAATTGTATTGTATTGTAGCTTAATTAAGTTAAAATAGAATATAATGGGCACCCAAACGCTAAATGAGGACTAAAAAGATTGATGGCACAATGTTAAAATCCTTCCATAGCTTAATTGGGATTGGATATAAAACTATAAAGTTGATTTAGATGCCTTAATAAAATATTTAATAAAATCAACGATATGTTAACTCTACTTTAAACAATAATAGCTAAATGAATGATTAGAATAATACTTCCATCTGGATTAACAATATCTCTAATTTTAAATGACTTTTTATAGTTATTCTTTGTCATTTCATAAAAGTAGATTAAATATAATATAAAAATAGAATAAAATATTTAAAGTTTTTTCATTCATTTAAAAGATTAATTAATTTTTAAAAATAGCCTAGTTTTAAATAAATATTAACAATCCTACTTAATGTTATCGCATTTATTTTACCAAATGTTTTTAATTGAATTTACCTACATTATTCATATACATTTAAAGCCTATTAATATTTACCTTGACTACTATATACATAACCAATATTGTTTAATGTACTTGCATATGAAGGATGTGTTTTACCTAATGTTTATAATTGAATTTATCTACATTATTCATATACATTTAAAGCCTATTAATATTTACCTTGACTACTATATACATAACCAATATTGCTTAATGTAGCTGCATATGAAGGATGTGTTTTACTTAATGTTTTTAATTAAATTTATCTACATTATTCATATATATTTAAAGCCTATTAATATTTACCTTGACTACTATATACATTACCAATATTGTTTAATGTACTTGCATATTAAGGATGTGTTTTACCAAATATTTTCAATTGAATTTATCTACATTATTCATATACATTTAAAGCCTATTAGTATTTACCTTGACCTCTATATACATTACCAATATTGCCTAATGTACTTGCATATGAAGGATGTGTTTTACCTAATGTTTATAATTAAATTTATCTACATTATTCATATACATTTAAAGCCTATTAATATTTACCTTGCTCATAATATACACTACCAATATTGCTTAATGTAGCTGCATATGAAGGATGTGTTTTACCAAATGTTTTTAATTGAATTTACCTAGATTATTCATATATATTTAAAGCCTATTTATATTTACCTTGTTTATTATATACACTACCAATATTGCTTAATGTACTTGCATATTAAGGATGTGTTTTACCTAATATTTATAATTAAATTTATCTGCATTATTCATATATATTTAAAGCCTATTAATATTAACCTAGAACTGTATATACATTACCAATATTCTTTAATATACTTGCATATTATGGATTTTTTTTACCAAATATTTTCAATTTAATTTATTTACATTATTCATATACATTTAAAGCCTATTAGTATTAACCTTGACTACTATATACATTACCAATATTGCATAATGTACTTGCATATGAAGGATGTGTTTTACCTAATGTTTATAATTGAATTTATCTATATTATTCATATACATTTAAAGCCTATTAGTATTTACCTTGACCTCTATATACATTACCAATATTGCATAATGTACTTGCATATGAAGGATGTGTTTTACCTAATGTTTATAATTGAATTTATCTACATTATTCATATACATTTAAAGCCTATTAATATTTACCTTGACTATCATATGCACGACCAATTTTGTTTAATATATTCAAATATTAATTTTAATTTTTCTAAAACAAGTTTTTCATTTAAAAATAACATTTAATAGCTTCTTAATGTTTTTGCATTTTTTCTAAAGCTTAAGCTTGATTTAATTTATAATGGGTTTTATTATATTAATAATTACTTTTCATTTAATTCAATTATTATATTTCTTTTAATTATACATATTTTAGTTGTATTCTCCAATAATTACTCTATTATTATAATATATATTATATATCAACTATTTTAAAAATGCTATTTATATTAAATAAAATCTATTTTTAATCTTTAAATTATGATATTTCTTATAATGACGCATATCCTGAATCCTATTAATATATTTAATTTTTTTTTTAAATTTTAATTTCAAATAGTGCATTAGTCATAAAGCATTTTGCTACTTACTTTTTTAAAGATACTGAAATAAAACCTTGTACTTAAATTAATTGCCCTTTATTTTATTGAATAAATTTTATTTAGTTTTATTTTAAAAATGTTCCTCTATAGGATTTGAATCCCTTTTTATATAATTATTGCTTTTTATACATATATTTAATCGCAGCATGCAATTTGACTACAGGTAATCTTATATATGCCATTTATAAGGGTTTATTACAAACTTTTAATAGCATATTAACAATTTTAAAGTAAAAATCTCCTTAAATATATCTTTTTAAATCTTCTTAATAACTACAATCACATTTATATTATTTTTCATATTTCTCAATAGCTGAAGTTCTAATATTTAAAACTTTACAAAGATGAATAAAATCCTATTTTGCTTTCTATTTATTTTGCATAGAAAACAAGCACCCAATAGAAATTCTTTTACTATTAATTTAAGGAATATTGCTCAATCTATATTAAAAAAATTAGGTATATTATTAAAATTTTATTATTTACTTAACTTACTTAATGCATTTTTTAATTCATCCTACATTGTATGTACTTGAGTTATTTTCTTATGTTTCTTCTTATCTTCTTCTAATTTTTCAATATCTGAACCAAATAAAATAATTTCCCTTACATATTAATAGTCTCCAATTTAGTTGATTATATCACTTACATTAGTATTATTGATGATAATGTGGATTGGGCATTTCCAGTCTTTGATTGCTTTGAATGCCTACTCCTTTTTTGTGAATTGTTATATGTAAATTATTTGTTGAATATCTTTATTCAATTTTATTTAAATAGTTTAGCCTATCCAAACTACATTAGGTTTATATATCTTTTTCTTTATGACTTCCCTTTATTATAATAGAAAAACATCCTTATATTTATGATCTTTTTGTATATTTTATTCTTAATAATTGAACATTTAATTTATGATAAGTAAATATAAAAATCAACTGAATGGAATAACAAGAAAAAATAATTATATTTATAATAATAAATATCATGTGTCAACCCATTTATATACAAAACATTAAATAAGATGAAGCAAAAAAAATATTTAAAAAAAATATGTATATAATACCATTTTCTTAATTTATATAATAAAATAATTGTTTTACTAATAAAATTATTTTAATTTTATTTCCATCAAATTACTTCTCCATCACCCAAAGAAATTTATTTATTTTAATTTTATTCATCTGGAGAGTTACATAATATACCTTATCTAAATTGTTAATGCATATATAAAGAAAATAATATTAATTAATTAATTTATATGATATATTTAATTCTTTTCCAAATAATTTCATGCGAATTATTTTGTAATACAAATCGTACCAATAATTTCACAAGGGCATAGCCAGCAACAATTTGTCTTCATTTTTAATAAATACAAATGAGATTGGCCTTTGGTGTAATAGTAGATAAATACACATCATTATAAGGAAAATAAAGTAAAAAATGTAATAAGTTTATGCACTTATGAAAAATCAAACTACTAAAATAAAAATACAACTATAAAATTTAAATGTAAGCAATTATTCATCTTACGTAGATATTTAATAAGAATTATATTACAATTCCAACAAATGGTTAAAATCAAATAAGTAAAATATTTAGTTTTATAATAAGACTTAACGCAGGTGTAATATAAAATATAACTGATGATAATCATTGCATATACTGTAATTAAACATGTTATCAATAAAATGTGACTAATAATGGGAATATAACATTATATAGCAATTGTCAATAAACTTATAATATTACATTGGGTGATGCTTAATATGATCCTAAAGTACTTATTTCATGGATTGGAACTGATGCTAATGGAGTTCATTTACAATCTTCAGCTTAAAGGATATATAGATTTCAACAATATGCAATTTCAAATATTAGTATTTCATTTTGAACTTATTATAATTTATATATCCTTTTGTCTCTCATTATATTTAATAATGTAAATAAAAATAATTTCCTTTTTATTATTATTAGAGTATATTAATATAATAATAAAACATTTTATATAAAACAAAAATATAATAATTTATAAATTAAATATAAATCATTCTATTTAATTATTAATAATGTATTAAGAATTAAAATTAAAGGGCAACAAAATAATAATCAAATAAAAATACTTATTAATAAAACTTATTGAATAAAATAAAAAATATAACACTTATAAAGGAATAGACATTTAAAATAAAATCCCAGTTTCAGTTTTACTTTTTTTTTAATAAAAAGCAAAAAATTCCAAAGCTTATAAATTTTTAATGTAAAAATGTAGTTTCACAGCTAAAATTATTTGGTAAGGTGAATTTTAAATATCTAAAAAATTGTATTATATTAAAGTTATGAAAAATTATGGTCCAAGTTTAAAGTATTTTTTTTAAGTTATGAAATAATAAAGATTTGATTTCTAAACAATTTTTTTAATAGCTTTTTCAATTATCTAAATAATTTAAAATTTGCATGAAAAAGGATATTTGCATAGGGAACTTAAATTATAAAATTTTTTTGTTTGCTAGGATATAAAATCAGACACAAAATTATATTTAAATAATTATAATAATTGTGATAAAATAAATAATGATAAAATAGTTATTAATTAAATTAATAAATTCTCATCATTAGGAATTCATCTAGGAAAAAAATCAGGAATTAAGGATGATTTATAGAGTATAGCTTATATTTTATTTTATTTGATAAATCCTTAATTGTTTAAATGCCAAACCACTTCAAAATTACAAAAAAAGAAGATATATGAAGAATTAAAGCTTAGACTAAGATTTAATCCAATTTAATTGAAATTATTTAAAAACTAGACAATCGCCTAATTTTTCAATGCTATTAAATTTTATTAACCTTACTAAAAATTTAATTATCTAACATGGAAGAAAAACTTTTATAATGCTGCAAAGATGAATAATGTAACTCCTAGATATATTTGGCAAAGGCTTTTAGATCCTCAGATTTAAATCTAATAAGAGTAATAAAGTGATCTACATTAAAAATTATAAAAGATTATTCCAATAAATTATTAGTTAATTTATAAATGAATCATAAGTATACAAGATTTAGTTTTTTAATGATTTTATTTATATGAATTCTTTTTTTCTTTATTAATAATATATTTAATGGAATTGCTACTAATAAATAAGGAACCCATTAATCAATGATATTTTATAAATCTAATTATATTTTTACGATAATTTAATTTTTTCTTTTAATTCATAAATTGTCTTATCATAAAAGTTTATTTAGTTTAATTTCTATCCATAATTTTTATTTCTTTTATATTTAGATAAATAAATGCTTCTTTTATTTTTGTTATTTTATCTATTAATTTATCAGTAAATGATGTTATTTTGTTATTAAGAGCAGGTATTTTATAAATTTATATATACTTACTAATAATAAAAATACAAATAATTAATTTTTTAATCTCGTTTCAAATAAATTGATAAATTATTATGAAATAATCTTAACATAGCAAATTTATTTATAAAATAATTCTTAATTGATTGAAATTTGCTTTAATTAGATTTAAATAGATCTACATTATAAAATAAATTAAGCAAAAAATTATACTTTACATAATTATTGATAAATCCTTTAGTAAATTTATTAGAATCATAATTAAAATATTCAAAATCTGTTTCCCCAACTTAATAAATATGATTACTTAGATTACTTTGTTATCCAATAGAAGATATCACATTCCAATAATTTTGTAAATATTGTTTTCTAATATTTATATACTTTTCATTTGTTAATTTATAGTTAAATGCCTTTTTAATATTAATATTTCTTTCAAATGATAAGTAATCTCTATAATAATTTTTAATAGTAAATTATATGAATAAAGGATATACAATACTAAAAATTAAAGATGGTGCTTTTAATTTGCATAAATTTATTAATGAATAGATGTAGACTGGATACCATTTTAAAGGAAATATTTATTAATTTACTCTATACTAAAAGTTTAAATGAGTTTTAATAATTTTTTTATTTATTTTTCCTAGATAATTTTAATTTACTTGAGAATTGAAAATCTATAGAAATTCCCTATAATTAACTAGAAATTTTTTTCCATTATTTAAATTGTCAAAATAATTTAATACCTTTTATTGACTTTAAAATTAATAGTTTTTATTTATCATAATTATTAAAATGTAATTTAGAAATTACAATATATAAAGTAAAAAAGGAAAAGTTGAACGTAATCAATTATCAATGTCTATATAATAAATGCTTATAGAGACAAGTATTATATATTTAATAACTTACTCAATTATTAAAGTTGTATCAATAAAAAAATACAAATTAAAAATATTAAATCCTTATGTACCAATATTATTGAGTTTTAATATATTTAACTCTCTATATTATAATAATTATATGAGTAATAAATAAAAAGTATCTAAAATATAGAAGAATATATTATAATAAGAAATATTATTAAAAAATTATCGTAAAAAATTGTATTTAGATTCACAGTATTGGCATTGATATTTATTTATTATTATCAAATTTATTATATTTATTAGTTAAATGAATAAAAAATATATCAAAATCAATAAATACTTAGGAAATAATCTAAATTCGACAAGATTCAATTAAGCACATAGTTTAATATAAAAAAAACCTGTAAAATCTGCTTAATAAATGTAATAATATAAATTGGAATCATGTCTAATAGATGAAATTTCATAAAATTGTGTTTACTTTTAAATATCATCCAAATATAAAAAAGAAACGATTTTAAATATGTCTAAAACTGCCTTCCATTAAATGTTTATTTATAATTAGTGGCTTTAAAACATATAGAATATCCAATTAGAGATTAATGGCATTAAAGAACAATTTTAAATACTTCTGTTGTCATAATTAATAAATTGTTCAAATGAAGATTATTGATTAGATATAGAATAGTAAAAGAACAATTTAATTTAAAATTCTTTAAGGAGTAATTTAATTATCAGAATAATAAAATTTTAAAATGTATTTTTAATTCATTTATTAAATAAATCAATAATTTTAATAATTAGCTTCACTAATAGCAATATTTTATTGACATTATTCCATAAATATCA
This sequence comes from Lipophrys pholis, assembly GCF_963383615.2. Classification (NCBI taxonomy): domain Eukaryota; kingdom Metazoa; phylum Chordata; class Actinopteri; order Blenniiformes; family Blenniidae; genus Lipophrys; species Lipophrys pholis. The sequence goes on from NW_028292146.1 coordinate 7,896, forward strand.
ATATCAAGTTAGGTGTATTAACCAATTCAAAATATTATAAAAAAGAGTAAATTAGAATAAAATTTTAAAACGATAAATTAATAAAAGCAAAGTTATAAATAGAAATTAAAATTATATTTTACATTTTTTATTTCTGAAAGTTTTAAACTTGTAAATTAATATTTCTAAAATGATAATTAAGAACGAATATACAGATAAGACATAATTTTAAATATTATTGAGAATTAGATCTTTTACATTTTATAAATTCATATTACTTAATTGTTTATTCATTATTGTAAATAAGAATAAGATTAATTACTTAAAAAGAAATAATATATAAAAAAGAATTATACTACTGAGTAAATATTTAAATATTTATAAATTAAAAAGAAATATCAATATCATTAATAAGGAAAAATAGCCTACAAAGATGCAATATAAGAACTAAACAAAATAGAATATGCTGTAACTCCTCGTCAAAAATTACAAATCATTCAAGTTTTTAATATAAAAATAAAATAAAATTGCCTTATTTAATCTAAAGGAAAAGATGATGTTTTGGCAATGGATGATTTATTGCCAGTTACAATTTATTGCTTTGCATTATGCCAATTTTAGAATTAATATTCAAATCTCAGATTAATTCAAGAATATATTAGTGCTTCCTAAAGATTTGATTCTTAATCTAAATTAATAACTAATTTATTAGGAGCTGCTGATTATATTAGAAAATAATGGAATGTTAAATAGAAATTATGAAATATTGATTAATTTACTTTATGATATAAATTATAATTAATTATAAAATAATCATATTTATATCATTATTTCCATATAATTTGTAATTATTATTCCATTATTGAATCTTTATAACTTTTAAATATTAATAACTTAGCAGTTTATTAGTCAAACTTATTATCAACTGGACATACTTTTTTAATTTCTCCTTTAACCAAATCAAAATAATTATCATTCAATAAAATCTATTTTAAAGGTAAACTAATATATAAACTTAATATAACACTATCAGTAGATAACTCTAAACATCCCTAAACAAATTAAATAAACAAAATACCATTCAATTATTAAATTATCAAATCTTTCTTCTTCTACATGAAAGTATATCTAAAAACAGCATTAGAAATAGATTAAGTGAAATATCCAACATATATACAATTCCTTTGAATATTAGTAAAATTATATAAAGAAATAACTTAATTACTTTTAATACTAATTTACATTCTATTTTAATCTGTAATATTCCCATTAAAATTAATTTCCATAATATATACTTTACCACTTACCACATCATGATAATCATTAACAATAACAGCTTATAATGCAGTTATAATAACATTTCTCTTAGCTTTAAATCCTATATAAATTTCTCTATAAGTATTCTTAGCAATATACTGAAGTGCTTTCCAATTCCCATAATAATCCATACTAGACCAACTATTAACAGGCCAAGCATCATTAAATTGCCAATACAAGCTTCCCCAAGAATGATTCCTCTGAATACGTTGGGCATTAAGTCCTATAAACACACCATAAGCTTGAGTAATCTGACTTAAGTAAGACATTGCCTGTATTGAAGTATACTTATGATTATACTTCTAAATATAACCTTTTACATATGCCATGCCTGATGAATGTTTCTGATGAGTTTTCATTTATTAACTTTAATAGATTATTGGATAATTCATATACTTTAGCATATCATTATAAGGAGGCATTGACTGTGTCCCAAATTAGCTATTAAATCTTCCTACAGTATTTTAATAAGATTAAAAATCGGCATAACCTGCCCATACTCTCCAATAATGAATATCTCCTTTAGTAGTGAGTCCTGAACCCTATGATCCTGAAGATGAAGTGTAATTAATTTATGGATGTTATTGCTTAATAATCATAGGAATCAAATCTTCAAACAACTTTTTAAAAGTTTGACCTTTAAATCCCCAACCTTTAATTCCTTCCAGAATTTAATTATTTCCTGTCCATAATGCCATACAAGGTTGATTCCTTAATCGTTTAACTTGATACCTAACTTATTTTTAAACATTTACAATAAAACTATCATGCGCAGGATAATCAGAATCACTAAACATGAAATCATGAAATACAAGTATTCCATTAGCTGATAATAAATCATAAAATTAATCAGATTAATAATGTCCACCTCCCCATATTCTAATCATATTATAATTACTTAATTTAATAGTTTTTACAATATATTAATAATCTAAGCCTGGGAATACTCCTTTAATAAATTTCTTATTATATAGACGAGGTAAGAACATATCTGCTGGTACATAATTAGCACCTTTACTATATATTTACTTCCCATTAAGTATAAATTTAAAAGAACCATTAGTTCTATCCAAGTAAATAGTTCTAAGTCCAAAATTCCTACTCCTTTAATCTACTATAAGTTAATCTTGAATTAACTTAACATTCATATGATATAGAAATGGCTAACCCCAATTATGCACCCACCATAATCGAGGTTTTTTAATCTAATAACTGAAAACTGTATATTGAGACAAACTTACACTTTAATCTATTATTAATCTTAGATTTGCACTTTTAGCATTGAGCCTGCACCCTCCACCTCCACTCTTACACTAATAACTGCCCTTTATTACTATATAGAGAGTACTCTTACCCATAAATCATTTATTTTTCCATAAAAAAATTACATGATTACTGGTTTCCATATCCCTACTGATATTTGCTTTGTTGCCCAATCCCAACCGTATTGATAGCATGATTTACGAGTATGGGCATAAGGAAAAGCAGTTCTATAATTTTTATTTTATAATGTATCGATTGGCACAGAAGGATTCAATTTCAGTTGTATATTTACTTTATCTTAATATTTATCTAAATCGAAACTATGAGGATAAAACATATTAAACTGTTTTATATTCTTTTTCCAACTGTTTATTGATAAATTGAAATATGTGTCTATTCCCATAAATGTCAATCTCTTTATAGGATAATGCTGATATTATGCTGGTATTTATACTGTTGTATTGTACTTCCCAACCCCCAACCCCAACCCCAACCCCAACCCCAACCCCAACCCCAACCCCAACCCCAACCCCAACCCCAACCCCAACCCCAACCCCAACCCCAACCCCAACCCCAACCCCAACCCCAACCCCAACCCCAACCCCAACCCCAACCCCAACCCCAACCCCAACCCCAACCCCAACCCCTGACTGTCAATGAACTTGTTAATACTATTATTAGATAAATATACATTATAATTAATGGGAAAATTGAATAAATAGGAAATTAAATGTAAAAAAATAGGAAAAAAAATTAAAAAAAATAAAGACAAAAAAAATAAATGTAATAAGTAAAAGATTAAGCGAAATAGAGTAGAAAAACATCAAAAAAATAAATAAATGCTTGATAAAAGTAATAAGTTTCTTTAAGAATGGAAATCAATGAAAAAAAATAAGAAAAAAGGAATTTAAAGATTAATTCGTAAAAAGAAACTATAATAATTAAGCAAATAAAAAAATAAAAAAGTTATTGATATGGGATCTTTCAATTTTTAACTAAATAAAATATAGCAAACTATGAAATAATAAAAAAATAAGTAATCAAATCCTATCAATATCAAAAACAGTTTACACAATCTAGAAAATTAAAATCAATGGCTGAAATTAATTAATTAAAATAATTCATGAATATGAAGGGATTTACCAACATGAAAGATGGACTATAAAGATTAAAGAATACTATATAAAAAAAGTGATTAATGAAAATGAATATATTTTTAAAAAAAATTAAATGAAATATCAAAATTTATAACAATCTTATTTATCAAAATAATATGATGATCTATTTGTGCATTAAGAGCAATATATGTTATTTCTAAAGCATTTTATCGAATTTACTATAATATCTAAATTTTAGTTACCTTAATCAAAATTATTTATTTGATATTTGACAAAATATCCAAAATCATTTGTATAATTATATGTACTATCTTAAATATTAAAGTAAAATTTATGATTATAATTAATAGTAGTTATATAACGTTAATTACGATAAATTTTGAAGAAAGAATAAATTTATCTAACATTTTTTTAGTTATTTATATAATCTTTAATAAAATATAACAATAAGGCTTTGTTATATTGATCATAATATCTTAAAATTACTTTCGATCCCATATTTTATAAAATTTTAAATTCTTAATTCTATTTTTAATAAAAAAATATAAAAAATCCTGATTAATAAAATTAGAAATATTTTTTTATCCTGAATTTAGTAAATTCAATGTTAATTTATATATGTCAGTGTTTTTTTTCAATATTTATTTAAAACAATTGCAATTATTTGATATATTAAATGTGGCAGAATAAGTTTTTTAGTATTTGTTATATTCATGTATATAAATTACCTAAAATTGGCCGATTTGTTCTCGTTTAATGTCAAATAAGTAAACTTTTTAATACCAAAATCAAAATATGCATAAAAATATTCATTAGATGTATTATGAGTTGTCATAATTGCATATTAGCTATTAATTAAAGGCTAAGTAAATTTATATGTTACTCTAAGATTTTAATTAAAGTAAGACAAAGTTAAAAATATTGATTGAACCCAATTCATAATGTTTATAATTTTTAAAATTAATTCTTGTGAAATTAAATTTAAAAATATTATTTTATTATTATTTCTATTTTTTTTTTATTAACTATTGATTGCTTGATGAAGAGTTATTAAGTATATAATAATAATATGATCCAGGTCTAGCTTCAAGATAAAATAATAAATAAGTAGTATATGATAAATATAAAATAATTATATATAAGGCAATGATTTTCAAACTACCAATATTGATTAATCTATTATCAATGCCCCTCCTTTCTTCATTCCTAAATTCGCGAAATATGTTTAAAATTAATTTTAAGATTTTGAGTTGTATAATTTTACAAAAAATTTTAAATGTCTTTCATAGCATCGTTTAATGTTTATTTATCAACTTTACTTAAAAACATTGAATCATTCCTTGAAATTTATTCAAAATCAGCTAGACAGTGTAGCTTCCCTCCTAAATTTTTAAATAAAACCTTTACCTTTCCTAAGAGTTATACACTAGAAATAGTTAACTTTGTTTTTAGTTAAATATTAGATTATTAATGTGTTTTTAATTTCTTATATGCTCCATTAATAATATTTTTTTCAAAGTTCAAATCATTCCAAAAGAAAAAGTTTCTATATGAAATTTGTCGATTATGGTTAAAAATATTTTTAAGATTGTTTGTGAATATTTATAATTTTGAAGAATTTATAGCAATTATTAAAAAGCTAATTAATATGTATAGCACAAACAACTTCATTGTCTTAAATTAATTATATAATAGAATGCTATTATATTATAAATAGAAATAATAATAATATTAAATCTTTATAAAATACAGTTTTTATTATATTAACTATTTTTAATTGATAATATTTATAATAGGTCAATAATATATTAAAATAAATCAACAACAATTTTATTTTCTTTAAACTTTTTATATTTTTTTTATGGGTTTAGGAGGTTGAGTGACTAAAACTTATTTTTTACTTGCTTATTCCTTTTAACTAATTTATTAAATTTCCTTCTAAATTTTAGAATAATTAACAGAATTATTATTAGCAAGTCCACTACCGGAAATCATTTCAATCATTCCTTCAAACATTCCTTAAACATTATAATTAGTCTTTGCTGACACTTCAAAATACTATAAGTTTTGAGATTAACAAAATTGTTATATTTATTGAACATCTACTTGCCTCTTTATTATATCATGTTTATTACCAACTAATATACAAATAGATTTTTAAAGTTTATTCTCTCTGAATAAAGTTAACCAACGATCTATATTCTGGAATGATTTTTTACTTGACAAATCAAAAACTAAAATTGCACAAATTGCATTTTTCAAGTAACTTGGAATTAAACTAAGGAATTTTTACTGACCCGCCGTGTCCCATAATTGAAGTCTAAAATTTTTTCCTCCGTAGTTGATATTTTAGCGAGGAAGTCAATGCCTATAGTGGGCTTGTTACATTTTTACATTTGATTTTTATTCAAATTGGTTATTTATGAATCTCTATATTATTGAGGTTTTACCAACTGATTGGTCACCTAAGAATACTATTTTGTATTTATATTTAGATACGGTTGAACTGATTGAGGAATTCATTATTATTATAATTATTATTATCAAATATATTTATGTTTTATTAGTTGTTATAACTATATATTAGTTGTTATATAATAAATATAATAAATATATATTAAAAACTAAATAATATTGTTTATTATGAAAAAGAAAAGAATGCAAAAGCAAAATCAATAGTAAAAACTAATCAAGGCATATAAAAACACATAAATAAAATAAGCACATGTGAATCAAAGATATTTTTAAAATAATTTGCATAACTCTTTCATAAAGCGAATTAAATAAATATAAAATGAAAAAAGTCCTAATAAAAAAGTATTACCTATTTTTATTTCATAACAATTAGATAAGAAAATATTCATACCTAGTGCATTAAGGATTAAACAAAGATATAAATATACAAATCAATTTAAAAAGCCTGCTAAGATCATTAATAAAAATGAAATGGAATTAAAATAGTTAAAGTAGGTAAAGTAAAATAGTTTTTCAGATGACCTTATAAAAGTAAAGAATAATAATTAATCATTCAGATTAAAAAAAGATAAAAAGATTGTATCTTCTAATAATCCTTTAGATCTAGGTAGACAATATATTAAAAGTAATAATCTATAAAAAGCAAGATAATGTTTTTATTCTGCAAGGTCTCATGACTCTATGTAAGGAAGTTATTTATTAACTTTACTTCATTTTAGTAAAAAGTAATATAAAAAATGTTTATAGTATGGTGAAGAACTTAATAAAAATAAAATTAAAAAATAGAATGTTTCTAAAATTATAGCAATTTGTCTTAAGAAGGAAGGAAGACTTATATAAGCTAAATAGTATTTAATATAATCAATTTCATACTTTACTCAATCTTATACATTAAATTTAGAATTAGCAAAGATCTATTTTCTAAGTAATTAATTATCTGAATCTTTAAAACTACTTTAAAAGATGGATAGAAAATGGGATTCATTACTTTTATATTGTAAAATATATATAGCAAAAAGATTATTTTCATAAGCTAAAAATGCATTAAGACATGCATTATAGCAAAATGAGCAATTAATATTAAAAAGGAAGATTTTTTAAAATATTGATGAATATATATGAAAGGAAAATAGAATTAGCAAAGAAAGGAATTAATCAATTGAATGTAAGAATACATAAAATTACGAAGATTAATTATTTGAAAGGATTAATTGCCAATATATAGAATAAAGCTAATTAAGCACTTATTTATTTTGATGAAGGCATAAGAGCTAATACTTCAGATAAATATTTAATAGAATGTATAATCTAACTTTCCAAAATAAAAATCATTCATAAAGATTTTTATACAGTCAATCATTACATATAAAGAGATTTCTAAACATATGTAAGAACTTTAGGCGATTATAAAATATTTATAAATGCTGTGATATGCCTCATGAAAAGGAAAAACAATTAAGCTATGTTATTATTCAATACTTTATAGAATAGATAAATGGATTAATTTATATCAGTTTTTTATGTACAGTATTTAGCATATAGTTACTTTATAAATAATCAATTTAATAAAGCAGAATAAGTATATAATAATATTATAATAGAGTAGAAAGTATTACATATAATAAAATGTTTACTCAATGCTATAACTTTATAAAGTAAAAGAAGTTTATATAAGCATTTAAGAAACTTAAATAAGCTAATACATATCTTCCTAGAAAGGTAGATATCTATATCCTTCAAGCATGCACAGTCATTATAAAGTAAGTACATTAACATCCTAACAATATAAATATAGCAGCTTTTTATCAAGCCCTTTAAATACTTAATAAAGGTTATATTATAGAGCAATAAAGCTCAAGTCTTTTATATTTAAGGACTATGCTAAATCTTTATTTATAAAAATATTAAATTGCTAAGTAAGATATAGATTTAGCTATATCAAAAGCTTAATAGAACAAACCTAAATTCTTTTATATAAAAGGATTAGCTTATGGAACTAAAAAATAGTATAAGCAAGCAGGCTCTAACTTTGGTATTGCTATAAATCTAGATTAGTACTTTTCAATTGCATATTTAGAAAGGGCTAAATGCTATTTCGTCTAAAATGAATTATAGAAAGCAATATAAGACTTAAACACATACTAAAAGCAAATGAATATAAGTATAAAGTCAAGGTTATTAGGCGATTTATATTTTGATACATAGTGCTATTTATAGGCAATTGCTCTTTATAATGATATAGATCATCAAAATAGATAAATATCAATATACAAGATTAAATCATAGATTAAGATAGGATTATTTTAAGAGGCTTTAAAAGAACTATAAAATGTTGATAGTCCACTATAGGAGGATTTATTCATTTTAAAAGTTTTGAATGTTATTTGCTTTGGAGGGAATGCATCTTAATTATAATAAAATTATTCTAAATTAGTATTTAAAGCATCTTAATTATTCAATTAATAGTATTTCCTTTTATATGAAGGGTTATTAGCAATTTTAAATAAGAAGTATGAGAAGGCATAACTTAAATTTAAATAAATATTAAATAAAAAGAAAAAGTATAAAGAAGAAATAGCAAGGTCAGCACTTTGGAATTTATTTATATGTTACTTAATAAAGAGTTAATTTAAAAAAGGTTATTAAATCTTTATTAAGTAAATATCAAATATAAAAGTATTCAAAAATCATGAAGGACTATCTTAACTATCTTAAATACTCTTCTATAACCTTAAAGGTAAATAATCTTAATATAATCTTAGATTCTTATATCAAGATGATTAAATGACTTAGAGAATGCCTTGGAATAAGATTTAAATGAATATAGGCTTTTTGGTATTTTATATAATTAGCTTACTAAATTTAGTTTATGTGCTCCTCAATATAGAATTGGTGGATTGATGCCACATTGGTAGAATTAAATATTGGAAAGGATTTAGATTGAAGAGTTGGAATGTAAACCTTAGGCACCATGGCTTAAAAGAAGTGATAATTTCGATCTTGTGTTTACTTAGGATGTATTACCTATAGGTTAGATTATATTCGAAACTTAGAAAAGTATTATTGATAGTTCTAAGTAATCTTAATAATCTGAATATTAATAAGATTAAGTTTATAATGTGAAATCTAAATTTAAGCTTAATAAATCAGTTTAAAGAAAGATATAAAATTTATTAAATAAGAAGAAAAATTGATTTTCATTTCATTTTACTTGCACTTTTTAAGTTAGAGTAATTATTTCTGACATTTAGTGAATACCTTTTTATGGGTATTAAGGCAACTTGTCAATAATTCATTTTAATTAGTGCAACCATCTTTTTATATTAGTTTTCTAGATTATTAATAATTTTAGCTATCTTATTTAATAGATGGACACATATCACACCATTCTTTCATGCCTTAATATAAATAATATATTAATATATATATATATATGAACAATTAACAATTATAAAACAAATAATCAACAAAATAACAATAAAGTCATTTATATCAGTTCTGTATAGATATGATATGTGGTTCATGTGCAGGGATAGGTATTTGCGTTTCAGGGCATTCTTTAGATACTATTAAAGTAAGAATGCAAATGTAATAAATAAAGATGATTATAATGTATTAAAAGAATATTCAATAATGAAGGATTCTTAGGATTCTATAAAGGATTTTATTATCCTTTGATTACTGTTCCATTAGTTAATTCAATTGTATTTGGAAGTTATTAATTTTGGAAGAATGTATTCAGTCATGGGGAAAGTCTCTTAGAAGGTCTTGAATCAGGTGCTTTTGCAGGCTTTATTAATAGTTTTATAGTTTCACCAATTTAAAATATAAAGTGCAGAATGCAGATGGATAAATAAGGAAATATATACAAATCTTCATATGATTGCTTAAAAAAGACTTTTATGAAGTAAGGTATCAAAGGTATTATGAAAGGGACTTCTCCCACTATACTGAGATAAGTACCAGCCTACGCTGCTCAATTTGGGGCCTACGAAACCTGCAAATCAATATTCCTTTCAAGAGGGCAAAGAAAAAATCTTTACAATATAGAGGCCTGTATATGCGGCGCAATGGCAGGAATCTCATGCTGGATATTTAGCTACCCACAAGATGTTATTAAGACACATATACAGGTCAGCACAAAGCAATAAAGGCACATATTATTAGATGGAGGGTTTATTAATTGTGCAAGAGATTTAATAAGTAATTAAGGATATGGTATTTTATGGAGAGGAATTACTCCATGCTTGATAAGGGCAGCATTTGCTAATTCTGTAGGATTCCTTATTTATAATTTTGTTAAAGAGGAAGTCTAACCATACTTGAAAAGTGTATTTTGATATATATATATATATATCATTATTATTGCTTATGTATTTTTTATTATAGTTTTATTCGATGCTTTATAATCTGCATTATTCCTAAGTTTGTTGGTTCATCGTAATTCCATCTTATTACTTACTTTATTTAGCTACCTAATTATATTTTATTATTGATCTTTGATGCAAGGAACAAACTTTACGCTTCCTATTTTGTGCCATATAAGCCTTTCCCCCTGAAATAGGTTTTCAATTTACCATGATCTTGCTTGATTATGGATTAAAAATACTTTTATACATTTGCTTCACCTGATTATTTATTTATGATGAAAGGTAATTAATGAATCATTTAATATTATAAATTAATTGATTAATGATGTATATATCATTGATAAATTAAATCATATATATATATGTTATATATATATGTTATATACATATATGTTATATATAATCAGACAAATAGTAATACTCATGATGGGAATACTGCCTACAGTGGGTTCAATACTGTAGCAAAGTAACCCTCATACTTAATTTTCTCATCATTCAACATTATATTAATTATTATAAATAATATATATATAATAATGGTAACTAAAGAACAAATTGATAAATAAATAAAAGTTCTTTTTTAAACTTATGATAAAGATGGTAGTGGAGATTTAAATGCATCTTAACTTAAATCTATTTTAATTGATTTTAATAAAGCAATTGGCTTCCCTTATGAATATACTTAGTAATAAGCAAAGGATATGCTAAAACTAATTGATATGAATCAAGATGGCAAAATATCGTAAAAGTAAATAAGATAGATCATTATTGAAGTTGTCAAACAAAAATGTAAATGATTAGTAATATTAATATCAATATTAAATATATAAATCATAATCGCATAGATTCATTAAACTTTAATTTATTTTTTAATATAGTTTATTTGGAAGGTTATTCATTCATTTAACTAAATGAATAGCATAATCCTTTAGATTACATATATTATTTACCTACATATAAATATTTACTACTTTAAACGTATTTCCATTGCCCTTTGACCAACTTAACAAAAAATTATTCCTTAAGCATCATTTTCTTCTCTTTTTTCAAACATTAATTTATAATAAGCCCATTAAATGGACTTTTATAAGGCACATCATTGAACCACTAATGCTAAATTACTTCTTAAATAGAAACATTCCCAATTCTTTTTTAAGGATTCTAATGAATTAATCTATTTATTAGATCTATTGACTATTTACTTATATATTAAGGGAATATTATGAAGTCTCTTTAATTTTTGATTGTATTTCCAGTTAGTAATTAATAGATAAGAACTCCTATGCCATATAAATCAACTGCTTTCCCATGCCCTGTTTTATTAAGCATTTCAGGGGCAAGGTAGTTTGGACTTCCACAAAAAGTATAACTTTGTGATGATTGGGGGCAATACTTACATAACCCAAAATCACAGAGTCTTATATGTCCATCAATACCAATTAATATATTTTAAGGTTTTATGTCTCTATACATGATTTAATTCTAGTGAAGATAAATAAGTGCTGCCAAAGCTTAATAAATAATAAATTTAGCTTATTTTTAAGAAAAAGTCTTCTTCTTTTTGAGAATGTTGTATATATCGCCAGCAGGACAATCTTATTATAATATTACATTCTAGTACAAAATAAATGAATTATTCTGTTTCAAATGATTAATATAGTTTTATTATATATTAATGCTTTAATATTTTCATCATTGTTAATTCATTTTGAATAAAGGTTTAAATCTATTTACTTTTTATAAATGTTTTACTATGGATTTTAGTTGCGTAGTATCTACCATTTAGTAGATTTCTGGTTAATAGTACTTTTGAAAACCCTCCTTAGCCAATGACTTTTATAAATTAGTAATTTTTATGATTATATATTTCCTTTTTATGTATATTAATAGCAAAAGAATGAGAGTGCTATTTATATGATAATGATAAGTTGTGAATCAAATTATTATTCAGATATATTTCCTTCTTTAAGTTATTTTATATTAAATATAATATAACATATTATTGTTCACTTATATTATGAATTCCTAAATCCTTTTTTTTAGATTTAAGTAATTTAAGTATTGATTCTCTTATACTTTATTTAAAAAGTGACAGTTTAAATTTAAATTCTTTTTATTAACTTACCTTAATATGAATTAATATGTTTTTAACCTGTTAATTGTATTATTTATTCTATTTATTCATAATATGCAAAATATTAAAGAATTATTCTTACTAATTTCAAATTTGTACTTTGCACATTTTTTATTAGTCTTCAATTTAAAGGGACTAAATGAATTTTCATATAGTTTCTATCTATTACTATATTTAACCTTATTCAATATGTTTTTATCCTTTCTCAAATCCATTGATTTAATATTTAAATATATGATTTAAATCCTCTATTTTTAATATAAATATATGAAACTTTAATTCCCACATGATGGTATATTTGGCATGATGAATCTATTTAAAAGAACAGAATATGAATCTTTATGGAAGACTCCATACCCTGTTATCATATAAAATCCTACTTTAAAACAAATTCTTTATAATATGAATAAAGCAGATATATTTGGTTTTTTTTGTTTTTTCGTTGGTAGGACTTTTAATCGCTAAAAAGGCTGCTGTTTATTCAGTATAATCATTGAATCAAAAAGTATTCTTTTGGTTAGGAAGTAGTAACCTCTTAATAGCTTTATTATTCCCAATGATGAATTCAATAAAAAGATTAACAGGATAAACAAAGAATGGTTTATATCATATAAGAACTGAAAAGGTTATAAAGAAATTTCAATTTGCCTAAAGATTCTAGTAAAATAGTATATATGGAATATTCTCTCCATCATAGAAATGAATCATAAATATATAATTTTATAATGATTTATAAATATATCATTTAATAGCTATTTTAGCAGGTATATTCTTAAACTTACCCAATTTATAATTAATATCTTACTTTATATGATCTACTTTTTAACAACTGGATTATTCTTTTTAATCTATAACTTTACTTTCTTTTCTTCCATTAACATTTTCATAACTGCCTCTTTCTATTTCTTTACATCTTCCTACATTTTACAATAAGTGAAACAGACTACATCTTTAATAGGTGTAGAAGGCCTATTTTTAATACCGAATACATCCTGCCTTATCTTAGATTTCTTTTATTTAGTATTTGTACCTTCATGATATACTATTCTATCTTCATTCCTTTTACGGAATTATGTTACTTACTTTGAGGAAGTACCACCTTGATCTATGCATTTTTTATTCATCTTAAGGAAATCCTTAGGACCTTTCATTTTATTTGATTTGAAGATTATTGCCAAGATGAAATTGCTTATTATTATAGTACCTTATCTTGCCCCTACCTTATCTTTACATGCTGCGTAACCATATGTATGCCATTATTAAGGTAATCATGAAAACCTTTTTTGCAATGACCTAACTAATCTTTACTATTTAAATAATTTCCTCGTTTCATTATTATTATTATATATTATCATATGAAAACATCATCTGAAAATGAATTGCTTAGATCTAATATGAAACTTTCTGCTTAAAATGAATTGCATGGGGCAGCTCTTAATCCATCAAATGATCCCTAATTAGGTAAAAAAGAAGTTAATAGACTGAATAAAGTGACTTAAATAATATCTAAAATGGTTCAACCTACACTTTAATAAATTACAGATTAAAAACATAAAAAGAACTTGAAAGAAGAAGTTATAAGACTTTTAGCACCTGATGTTGAAGCTTTAAATAAATGCGTAGAATATTCTAGAAATACTAATCAATCTACAAGATGTATTTAAATATTTGAGAAAAGTATGGTTCATAATGGATATAAAAGGATACTTGCAGCATTAAGGAAATATTGAATATCCATCATTATATATATATTAAATATATAGTAATAGTAATTATATTTAAATTTGAATTATGTAAAGTCTTGACAAAGTATAGCAATAATAATTCCTAAAGTTAAGATCTACTTTAAACTTAGATTAAACGACTAAAGACTATTCATTAAAACTATATAATGAGTTTAAAGGTAATATTGAACATATGAATGTATAGAGTATAGGCTCATATTTAAGATGTGCAATATTCTTAGCATAAAAGTCACAAGTATTAATAACAGTTCATGGATAGAAAATAAAAGGAATTGGATTATCATTGAATACAATTCTTAAGAATTATCAAAACTTTGATTAATTCATATTTAAACTAAAGTAATTTATACGCAAGGTTAAGATTGATAAATGGGTTGAAGATGAAATTAATACTTTTATAAGGAAATTCTGTTTCTTGTATACTCTTTATAATAAATTTGAGCAAACTATTCAAAAGTTAGATTTAATATAAAGAGAGGAAAAAAGAATTACTAATTATATTAAAACATTTACTTCTATGGCATGGTTAATATTTATTGATGCAAGAAGAATAATGCTTAATGGAAGTCAATAGATAATATAAAATACATTTCTTTTAGTTGCGGTTATATATAATGTCATATATTTATCACATTAATTTATAAGACCAATAGGACTTCATTAAAAATCTGATAAAATTGATATGATGTCATGTTTCATTGAGCAATTTAAAATTACTGATATAGACCATTTTAAACAAATATGTAGCCATTTTTAGAAGTATTTACAAGATTTGATAAATAAAGATATTATTAAAAGATCATCAGGTAAAATGGATTTTATGAATCCTTATAATCTAACAATGAATTATAAAAAACTTGATTCAGTCTATACTAAAGCATTATTGAATGATAATCTAGATTAAAGATTCTTTTTAAAGGAAAGAGCTGCTACATTAACTCCTTCAAAGATAACACCATTCTGGAAGCAAGGCTATACAAATAAACCAAATACTCATAAATAAAAGATGAGTTCACAAAGAGTTCTTAATTTCGATAATTTTATGCAGAATAGTGAATCATCAGTAGATACATTCAAAAATGAGATTAAATTACCTAAAAACATTATTTTTAGTCCTATTACTAATAAAACTCCTATGCCTCAAACTACTCCTATGACAATGTGCATGTAAATGTATAATTGGTTACATGATAAATTGAAAGTAGAAGTAAAGATAAGGAAAAATGATATTTTTGTAGATAGGTTTATAGATAAAGTTATTGAATTGTAAAGAGTTGATTATCCTTAAAATATTCAATAGAAGAAAACTAGGTAAAGTAGGAAAAATCTTATTATGAGTCTTTATAAATCATCAATTGAGGAATGTCCATTGAATATATCATAATCAATACAAATAGGCATAGCAGTAATAAGTTGTTAAATAACATATTACATTCTAAATGTGACAACTATTAAATTCGCATAATTAAAATAATTATCTAAAGTGTAATCATACGACTTATGGAAATCATTTGACTATTTTTTAACAGGACATAGGAATGCACCTATACCTATTAAAACATATTTATTAGATCATTAAACTAAATTAGTTACTTATGATGTTTGGTCATCAGATTCATCATTAATTCAATTTCTTAAACAAATTAATAGAGATAGTAGATAATTAGGTGGATATTAAAGATTTTTTAAAAGGGTTTTACATCAGATTGCTTTACAGATATATGATTTATCAATGTCTTTAACAATTTAATAAAAAATATCATAGATTGTATTAACTATTGTTAAATATATTCTCACTAATTAAACTCATTTATTGATTAATAGGCATATAGATCAGATTATACTATGCTCATTTTATTGTATTTGTAAAACTAATAAACTGAATGTGAAATTCAATTAGATAAAGAATAAATATGAATAAACAAATATTTATAATAGAAATATACATAATGATATAATGTTCAACGTTTACATAAACTCATCTCAAAAGATGGATATAATAAACTTTTACAATAAAATATTCCTTACAGCTATTAAACCTTTTATAAGTCATATAAAAGATATATCTAATGATTTAGCTAATACTGTTAATACACCTGGATCACCATTTAAAATCAATCCTTTACCACAGTCTATTCTACATTCACCATTGAAGACACTTCTTCCAAAGGATATATCATCTATAAAGAAATCTCCTTCATTAAAGAAGGCTGCTACAACACCTCAAACACAATTACTTTATGCATATAATGAAAGTCCATTACTTAAATAATTCAATTCAAAGATAATAAAGAAAGGTAATAAAAAGACATTTAATTATGATGATGTTTAAGAGAAGACTATTAATAGAGCTTAAAACTATACATAGAATATTCAATAGATAACAGATTTTATTAATATGAGATTTGCAAAGAAATAGAAAGATAAAAAGAAGATCATTTGATTCTTATTATATTCGTTAATTATGAAATAACCATTACTTACTTTAAATGTTAAAGTTAAGGGCAAATATATTATGCTTAAAATATATCATAAAGCTAATATACATCAAGATATTCATGTTTTCGTTAAGGATAATGGATTAACTAAGAAGTATATGAGATAACTTTAACAAAAAGTGAAATAATTATTGAAGTCTATAGATCTATCAATTAAAAAGTAGAAGAGAAAATATACTTAAAAGTCTAAAAGTCCACTTAGAAACCTTAAATTAAATTAATTACTTAAATAAAAACATATTACTAAGTAAATTTAATATTAAGTTCTAGATCTTCGTAAATCACAGAGTATTAAATAAGGAAAATAATATCTTATAATGATATCAATATTTAAACATTTAAATCTGAATGATAAGGATAATATATATTTAAATATATAAAATGTGAATTTAAGAAATCTTAATAATAATTTCCTTACTTAGTTTAAATCATTCATTTAGAAGATAGATACTGATGATTTGTAGTTTATGACAGTTTAGAAATTAGATAAACTGGCTTTAATTCATAATTGTAAATAAAGATTAGTACAATATTATGATTGTTGATATATATATATAATATTAATGATAAGTGAATAGTAGTTACAAGACGAATAAAGGTAATAATTATAGAATCAGTAATAATAAGACTCAAACATAGGTTTATAATAACGTAAACTGTAATAAGTGATATTTGCAAAGGTGAAATTACTTGAGAATAATACATAATTTGAAAATAGAATAAGTTAATAACTAATTCTAAAAGTGAAAAGTCTATAATAAATGTTAAAGAATAAAAATACTTAACAAGCTCTTAATATTCATATGCATTTATTAGCTTTAGCCAAGATATTAGTCTTCACACATAATAAGAATCATTTTAGATTAGTACAAGCACATACAAGAATAGGTTAGGCATACTTAAATTATGAATGTTATGAGCAATCAATTGAACATTTATCAATGGCACTTAAAAAGAATAATAAATTATTTGGATAAATCAAAGAGACTAAGATTTATCATTCTTTTATATTATCAATTTTAGGAAGATGTTATTATCAAAGTGGTAATTTTAAAGATGCATTATAATTATTAAATAAATCATTAGAAATACAGAATTCATTTAAAGGTGAAGAATAAAGTAATAATAATAATTAGTTAATGTTACTTAAACTATATTATTGATTGCTAAATGTTATTATAAAATGAAGAATTTTGATAGTGCTATTGAATACGGGGAAAAGTTAATTGATTAAAATAAACATAAATATGGTTAAAAAAGTAAAGAACATGCAATAGCATTAGTATAAATGGGACGCATATTCTTTTATAAAGGAGATGTTGAAAAAGCATAAAAATATCAGACTGAAGCTATTTAAGTACTTATTTAATTTAATTATCATAAACCTTAATTAGTTGCTGATTTATATATTGGACTTTGTGATTATTTATAGAAGAAGTAAGATACTTAAGGTCTTATACATACACTTCAAAAGGTAAAGACTATTTATCAACAAATATATGGTCCTAATCATTAAAAAACAATTAAAATAAAAAGGAAATTAGCTATTATAGTATTTAAAAATGAGAATTATACTGATGCACTAGTATAAGTGCTTGAAGTATATTAAATTGAAGAGAAAATATATGGATAATTAAGTCTTCAAGTAGGTAAGACCAGTAAAATTATAGGAGCTATTTATTTATCATTACAGAAACCAAATTAAGCATTAAACTTTTTCAAAAAAGCTATGAAAATACTTTAAGATCATGGATTAAAGAAAAGTGCAGATTAGGCTAGAAAGAATATTCATTTTGCTAAAGAAATGGCTAATAAAAAATTATAAGATGGATAATGATGATAATCATATATATTACATCATAAATATTTAAAAGAATTTATCTTTTTTAAAGAATTTGAATTTTGATTCAATTTCACTTGTTTTTATAGTTTCTTGCATAATTATTTATAATGCAAATATTTGTTTTTACAGTTAAGACTTTATTATTTAAGTTTATCATATTCTTTTTTTATTAATAAATTAGCAATTATTAATTGTTCATTTTGTTTTTTACTTTTTTATAAATCTGATTGTATTGCAATAATTCTTTACTATTGAATGAATTCCTAATTTTCAATAGTGTATTATCTATTATTATTCTATATCATAGTATCTATATATAAATCTAGAGAATCGATAAACAGTTTATTATTATTTTTTAATTTTATAACAGTTTTTTATTTGTTTTTCTTTAATCGCCTTAGATAATCCAAATTAGAGATATTGATTTAACTAAGACATAATTATTAATTAAGTGATTTCATTGTTTTATTTAAATTTAATTAATAAATATTTTGAATTCTATATTCATTTTTTCTTTTTATATTTGATTTTCTTTTCCTCTTTTGCTTCCTACTTAAGCTTTTTCAAATGCTATTTTTTATTTAAAATATCTATTACTTCATCATCTTCATCATCTTCCTTTCTGATTTTTTTTAATATTTGTTGCTATCGATGCTATTTTTATTTAAAGTTGTGTGTCTTGCCATCATTATTCCTGGACTTGTTATTTCTGGTATCCTTAGGAGGCATATACTAACAGTCCATAAAATCAGACATCAACTATATTATATTTATTTAATAAATAAAAATATATCATTTCTTTTATTACTCTTTCTTTTCCTTTTATTCTTTCTTTTACTTATTCTATTTATCTTTTTCTGCCTTTTTCTGCTCTTTCAATTCTCTTTGTTCCCTTTTTAATTAATTTGCCATCTATATTAATGACTAAGTTGATACTTCTTCCTTCTCTTCCACTTACATAAGTATTTCCTATAAATATTCTTTACATATGGTTATACCCCTAGGCATCATATTCTGTAGATCAGAACCATAAAATAATCTTCTATTATTAATATATCCTACATCTATATAAAACCCTTGAGGTAATACTTGATTATAGCATTATACTTCCACATATTATTAAAATCCTTTAATCTCACCTCTATCATGAAGGAAATAAGGATTATCTTTTAAATTGTAATAATATATAGGTACTACTAATCTATTAGGTTAACCAACATAATATCTCTTAAAATTAACAGTAAGAACTCTATTATCATGAGTTTTAGTATATCCATCTATAACACATGTAACCATTTAATCTCTTAACTTTATATGAAATAAAGTACATAAAGCATGCATTTTATTTATATGATCAATTATATATTTCCTTTTAAAGACAAATGCTTTTGCTTATATCTTTTTATCATATTATTATATTATTAAACCTCTATATTAATTGCTTTTGTCAAGCTTTGCTATTATATCTTCATTTAATAATTATCTAGTTGTAATAATCTACGTTTATGGCTTCACTGCCTTATCTAATTGATATTTTATAATTGATTGATATTTCTTTAATGCTGTATGCTGAGTCTACCAATATTTAAGTTCTGTCTTGCTTAATTGTCCATCCTTATGAGTCTTAAGCACATGATATGCTCTTTTCATTATATTGCTTATCATATGTGATTAATATATATATGAAATAAAAAAGTTAATAAGAATATAGACTTATTGCATATACTCTTAAAAATTAAATTGCTAAGAATTAACTTAAGAATTAATAATTATAACAAAAGTATTAATCTATCTTAAATATGTAAGAATATTAGTTAGAAAAGAGATTAACTGATAAACTCATTAAAGATAATATACATAGATTTAATAAGAAATTAGCACATTAATAATAATATCAATAATACTATTAATATATGTATAATATTCAATTAATCGTTTAAGTATTACATTTAAGAAGAATATCTCCTTAACAATTCTTTAGAGCATTAGACATTGATAGCAAAAAAGTTATTCAAATGAACAATTTTATAGATTACCTTAATAAAAATCTCTTCTTCTAAACTCAGAATATGAATTCAATAAAAAGAATTATGGGATAAAGAACTCTTTCACTTAAAGATTGGCAAGATATACTTCAATCATTAAGATTAAATACTTAATAATGTTAATAAAATTTATCAAGTCTAGCTTTTAAAAAGATGGTTGATCAGATTATTAAATATAGAATGGTTATTTAAAATGTATTTTCAGGAATGATTAAAATGGGATATTTTTGTGATTTAATGATTAAAGATCTAGGGTTAAACATTATGTAGGCATTATCTGTTTGGAATAGATTTGATAATTAAAAAAGATATATTATTAATGGGAAATAAATATATAGTGAATTAGCTAGAATTGTTCAAAAATCATCAAGTAAATGATTAATTAATAAATCTTATATGTAAATGAAATCATATAACAAATGATTCTAATGAATCAGTACATGGAAATATTATTTTAATTTAATATTTTACCAAACTTTTCTTGATTCTCTTTCCAAATACGTGAAAATTATGTAAGATATTGTCTAAATGGTTTATTGGTTGTCCTACTGATATTTTGAGCTTCTTAAGACATCTTTTTAAATATAAGGTTATCATTATTTTTATTCTGACTATTTAATTTAAATCTTTTATAATCTATAGTTCTAGTAGTTTTCTTTTATTTATATGAATTTAGTTCTTTCTTCAAAGAAGTTCTTTAATCCCTAGTTTGTTCTTTTTTATTAATAATTGCTAACATAGGTAATTATTTTTTCTATTAAATACTATTGCCTACATACTTTTATTTACGCTTAGGCTTCCATTTACTTAATATTTAACTTCTCATAATCTTTATTTATTAATCTTGTTATGTTGTATAAAGTTAATTAATAGCATGTCTTTTACTAATATTAAAATCATATTCTTTACATAGCATCATCTTTTATTATTAGAATTTAAAGTTTTATATTTATCTATTTTTCAATTAAAGTTTTCTTCTTTGTTCTTCTCTTCTTTTAATTCTTTACTTTTGATTATTATATAGACTTTTCTTATGAGACAGATCACTATTCTTTTTATCAAATTATTGCTCTTCTTTCTCTATTTTCAATTATTTAAGTTTAGGCTTGCCGAATGGTTTCTTTTATTATTTGATAAATTTAATCTCTTTAATAATAGTTTTGTCCTTTTATTTGATTATTTTATCTTTATTTTTTTACTTTTATTTAATAGTAATTGACATCTTCTATAATTTTTCCTTCTTTTTACGTACCTTTTTAGGAATTAGATCTTAATAACTTTATGGTAAAAACAATCTACATTTCTATTTAACATCATATTAATCAGCCTATGGATCCGATTCACTTCCTGAATTAGCATTCTCTTTCTATTTATTATTATCAATTCTTTAAATCTATTCATATATTTAAACTAAATTAATTTTGTATTTTTATAATTATATTTGCATATTATCATTAAAACAAATATATAATGTTAAGACTATATTATGAGCAATTGAATTTAATTCTTTCATAAACCAATTATGTTCATTCCCATAAAAACTACTTTCTATAGTTAATGATTAAGCTTAAAAAGCATTATATGAGACAGCTCTAGCAGTTGCAATTTTATCATTACTAATACCAAATGTACATTCTCTTATTAAAAAATTATCTTATATCTTACTTAATATAGAAGGAAATAAAAAAGCTTTAAAATAATCATTACTTCTACAACAATAAGTAAAACAACCATGTTTCTTAGAATGTCCATGTATATCTATAAACATTCTTATCTTACCTAATTATGTCATTTTCTACTTTATAGCATGTACTACTGGATGCAGATCTGATCTGGGATTTATCCATTGCCTATTAATATCACAACCTGCTACATCACAACGAAAATTACCTAATATAACTCCATCTATATTAAGCATAGGAACAATAAGTATATTAAAATTATGTTTAAGGAATTCTGATTATTTAGTATTTTAATGAAATGATTTAATAACTGCTTACATTTGATATGATGATAATGTTTATCCTGGATGTTGTCTTGCTATAATAACAATCCATTGTTTATCAATTCCTGATATATATTATAAATAAGGAACTGCATTATTACATAAAGTATGAGTAAGTATTTTAGGTTAGAATGGTTTAATAAATGTTATAAGTTTAGTATATGAATAAGGTACATTCATTGCAATTAGGATAATATCATCATCAAACTTAGTTTATATAGTAATTGATAAACATCCAAATATGTTTTCACATTTAAGTAATGGAGATCTACGATATGCCATTCTTTTAACTTTCTTTTGCCAACCTGTCTTATTTATCTTATTATCCATAAATGAGAATAAAGATGGTAACATTCCTTATTGAAATAATGATGTCTTTTTTCTCTTATTATAATATTACTATATTAAGGATGTTTAACTGATATTATGTATTCTTCTGTATATTACGAATTGAGAAGTAAAACCAATGATTATATCCTTTTGTATTAGTATCATTATGTAATAATAAGTCATATTAATTTTATTTAGTATAGTTTTTAAAAGCAAATGCTAAATTCCCTCCTTCAAATCTAGAATCAAAAATGAGATTCCTATCTTTATATTATTTATCATTAATATCTGCTTGTTTCAATAATTGTATATCAGCACATCCTTTAAGTCTATCACTGAGGTTAATTTGATTTTAACATGGCTAAATTAAATTAACTTCCCTTTTATATTTCTTATAGATTGGATATATAGGTTTAAAAGGATCAAAGAATGCCCAATAATCTAGTCTATGAGTAGGCACTATAGTTGGATATACTTCTTTTTTTTATTGATTCACTTCAAGGGACTCAATTACTTGATTGGGCTAAAGTTTCATCAAGCAATCGACCTTTAAAACACGACATTTAAAATCTGTAGGCTTTTATTCAGTAATCATCGGAGTACTCTTTTTTCTTTGTTGTACTTATTTAATCACGATTTTACATTTGCCTAAAACGAATCCTTATTATTCTTATTCCATTAATATTGTTATACAAATTATTAAATTATATATGCTTTTTATTAATATTATATATATAATATATTATTAATATATTATTAATATATTATTATTATTACATTCTTTTATTATTTATTAATAAATTAATTCACTTTCTTCAAATAATAATAATAAATTGATTATATAATGGAAAATAATGATAACAGGCTAAGGATACCATTCTATATAACAGGTAAAGCAAATAGTGGTAAATCTACTTTTTGTAATTATTTACTTAACTGCAAGAAGTCAAAGAAAATATTTGCAGAAAGTCTTAACAATTGCACATCTATTGATACAATCTATATTAAATCAGATAATACTGATTATATAACATATTCTTTTAAAGAATGTCATTAAATATTTGAGAATACATTTGGTGTACAGTTTGTTAAAAAGAATACATAGAATCAATAAAAAACTATATCTTTATAATAATATTAAGAAGATACTTTTCATGATATATATTAAGATAATAGAAGGAAGAAAGCTCATCTAGGGAAATTCTTATTAATTTAAGGTAATAATATGATCTTATAAAACTAATTCTTCTCTAATTATATTAGTATAATAGATTGTGTTGGGCAAAATGATAAAGAAACTAAATAATAATAGTAAAAGAGAGATAATGCTTTTTTAAAGTATTATAATTAATTAATTAAAAATAATTATAAAACTCATATAGTTAATTCTATTAAGAATATTGTTCTTTTTAAATTGTCTAATTTATAATATTAGAAGAAAATTAAAGATTAAATATTTAGAAATAATTTTTGGAATAGGAATTAGATTCATATAAAATCACTTTAATAAGGAATAGAAACTAAATAATTTCTAAATGAACTAACTTAAATAAAATATAATAATACTTAGAATAATATAGAATATGTATTTAACATAAATATTTATAAATTATAAGATCTGAATGGCTTCAAAAACACATTATATATGCTATTTCATAACTTAATATTTAAATTTAAATATAAAAATTAATAATAGATCATTACTGAATATAATAAGATCAAAAAAAGTATTTAATAATATATAAACTATATAAAAGTTAATAAAAAATAAGATTTAGTTCAAAGAAATTATTTATTAAAATCATTTGTTTAAGGTTTGCCTGATAATTTTTTTATTTTCCCATTTAAATAAAAGTATCATTAAGATTTAAATTAAATTTATAAAGGATTATTACAATAAATTTTTAAATAGTCAAAAAAGAAATTACTTTTAAAAATAAATTATCAAGTTTAAAAGTTTTTTTAAATTAAATATGATTAAAATATCAATCTATTAGCTTAAATATCAAAATATAGCCATTTGTAAATTAAATTAAAAAATAAATTTATAAATGAAATCTATTAAAACTTATAAAAAAATATTTAAAAAATGTATTAGAAAATATATGATAATATTAATGATTTTATAAAAAGAATATATTAATTGATATAGTACAACAAACTATAATAATAAAGATTTTATTTATCTTATTTTATAAAAAATGCTCACATTTAAAATTTTAAAATATTAGTCTAAAGTTATCATGAATAAAGTCTATTACAAATTTAATCTTTAGTAAAAGAATTATTTCAAAATGTTAATAATAAAAATTTAACTGAATTAACTAAAAAAATATACAAATATTAGCATCAAAATTATTCAAAAATGCTTTTTTATTGGAATAAGTTAAGCAATTAATTATTAAAGATATTTTAAATTTAATAGATTGTATAAAATTTATATTTTAAAGATATAAATTTAGTTTTACTTAATTTATTTAATTTTAAATATATGAGATAGCTTATACATTGCATTTAATTATAATTTAAAATTAAAAAAAATATTAAATTTAATACTAATAAATAAAAATGTTAAATAGATAAATAATTCATAATAAATATAAAAAAATTTGATTTAAATAAAATTTTAATTTTAAAAGAAAATATTTCAAAGGATTTAAATAAATAAAGAGAAAATATTAAAAAATTATTATAGCTAAACAAGTAAAAATTTTTATATTAAAATTTGAATTTTTAAAAATAAAAATCAATTATAAATTTAGAGATTTGTCATATTAAAAAAGAGTATGAATAAAATAAAGAAATGATTATAAATAAATATTGATTATATAATAATAATTCAAATTCCCATCTGTCGATTATCACAGATGGACATAAGAACTCCACGGAACGACCCAACAAATGGGCACCCACGCTGCTAAATGAGACTAAAAAGGCTGATAGTGGCACAATGCCTCTCTGATACCTTCTGATACCTATAATAATATTATTAATATATAAATTAATTCATAAATAATAATATAATTATTTAATAAAAATAATAATATTGAATCATAGCATGAAAATAATAGCATTTAATATAATAAGCATACTTATTATAACAGAATTTTTATTTGTAAGACAATTCTAATTAACACAAGTTGCATTTTTGGAGCAGAAAGAGGGGCATAGCATTCTGGATTGACAAAAACTAGATATATTACTAGGGCATGTTAAATCTCCAACAAAAGCACTTGTATTAGAAATAGTCATTCCATCAGTGCATGTATAATTTTGTTAGCCTATTTTAACTGAAAGATTAGTATTGTCACTACTACAATAAGATAAATAGCATCTTAGACCTGCTTGAGCAGTTTGATTTAAATTAAAAATAGATGAAACAAAAGCTGTTCCATATAACCCTCCTTCTTCTAATGTATCAGCCCTTGTATTTGTAATACCAGCATAAGAAGAACTTTTACATAATCCATTTGAGAAAGCTCGTGATGTTAGACATGCTCCAAATGTATTGGTTGAGCAAGTTCCTAGAGCTCTTTTATAATATGTAGGCATAGCGGCATTTTAAGGTGAACAAAATTATGGAGTAAGTGTGCAATTTCTTGTGGTTAAAAAAGAACAACCTCTACCTTTACCAAATGTCATATATTGAGATTAAGCAAGAGTCATATCAATAGCTGTGTACCATCCACTACTCTCAAATAAACCTAAAGTGATTCTAGATATAAATAAAACATCCTCTGTATCAAAAACGGATGTCATAATTTAATCACCTAATACTTAATATTACCAATGTGAATTTGCTGAACCACTACTTCCTTGATCCTCAAGAGGCATTCCTGTCCCATCAACAAGTATAATAACTTGATACTTATGTGATAACTTGAGCGCTTGTTACAAAAAATATACCACTGTTATTTGTTAACACATTTTAGGGTACAAAATATAGTCTAAAAGATACAAAATCAAATCCCATAACATGAAACATTTCATGAATTGCAACTCTTAAATTGAGTTGAAATCCCCAATCACTTTCAGTATTTGATATTTGGGCTTGGTTAAAACTAATTCGCCCAAAAACACTTCTTTCAGGAGAAGTAGATCTTATATAGCATGCAGCTGCACTAGCATAAAAATTACCTGAAGATTAACTCCTAACATATATTTGTAAATCTAGATTTTGTACAGCTTATACTAATGAACTAGGAACTGTTGTATCAAAGCAAGTTGTAGAAGGAATACTTATTTGCTATTGAGTAACTTTAAACACAAAAGAAATATAACCCTACATTAATGATATTATATTTCTCAAAGCATCTCCTTCTGCATTACCATCTGCATATCCCCATTATCTAGTATAAATAAAAGAAAGTCTCATGTTACCATTAACTAATTGCCTACCACTATATGGAATTGTTTCTATGGCAGCCACTTTAGAACTATTATGTGAGCATTTGAATTGTACTTCACATAAAATTGATAAAACCATAGCTAGATGTAAAAACATTTATTTTTAATTAATATAGTCAATAATATTATAAAAGTATAAATATGGATAAATTATATTTTTATAAATTGATATTTATTTATTTAATGGAAATTCATAGAAATATTTAATTTTTATTCCATATTTATTAATAAAATTTTTGAATGATCTTAATTTTTATTTAATGATTAGTTTATTAATTATTTTCTGGCTTAGTTTCTGTGTTGTTTGGCTTTGAGCTTCATTGAACTCAGAATTTATATATAAAATATTATTATCAATATTGTAAAGCTATAAAAAGTATAATTATTTAAATCTTTAATTTATTATATATATAATATTTTCCATAAATATATGACATAATTAAATTATATTTTATTTAAATTTTAATTACAGAAAATTTATTAAAATTTAAGCTTTCATTAAATAAATAATTATTAATTTATAAAAATAGAATTTATCTATATTTATTAATATTATACAAAAACGTAAGAAAGATACCTTTGTATTGTGGACTGTATCTCCTCCAGGAAAAATTCAGAGTTGAAAATTATCAATAAGATCATATAATAGCTTTATTTTAATCCCAATAATATAATAATAAATTTTAATTATTGTCGAAAATAAAATAACTTAATTTTAATCATATATAATGATAAATAATATAATAATAATTCACTAAATTAGTTATGCTTTAATTTATAATGGAAATTAGCTTTAAATAATAATTTTTCCTTTAACTTACTAGTATATCTTTTGTTAAAATTCTACATTCTTTACATATATCTATTCTAATTTTTAATGAAATACTCTTTTAATATTTCTTGTAGGACTTTATATATTTAAAAATGTATATATCTCATTTTTATTTTTTTTTACATACTAAAAAAATTAAATTTTATTAATTTATCTATTTGCTTATTTAACATTTTTTTTTAATTGTCCAATTTATTATCTATTTTATTACCATTTTTAAATTTTCTTTAATTTTTATTTTAATTATTTAATTTTTTTATAATTTTTAATTGTCTATTCTGTGTCAAGAGTACTTTGAAAAATCCATTTATAATTCTTAATTATCCTTAAACGTTATAAACTTGAATATGATCTAATAGGATTGTTACATTTCATTTTATTAATTTAAACTTATTCTATTCCTAATATCTTTTCATTAAATTTTAAATTCTATTCTTTCATAAATTAATTTTTTAAATTATACTTTTCATTTTATATTTTTATTTTATATTTATTGAAATAATATTTTGTTAAATTATATAATTTTTATATTTTATCTCCTTTCTTTCTATAATTATCTTTTCTTTTACTCTTTTTTTTTCTTTATTTATTCTTTTTTTAATCATTCTTTTAATTAATAAATAATTTTAATAAATAATATTTAGTTTTTATATTATTTAATTAGATGACAATTTTATTCTTCATATTTTATTATTACTCTTTATTAATCATCAATTATTCTTTTAATTGCAATTAGTATTTTTAATTTTATTAATTAATTAATTATTTTTATTATTATTATTATTATTTTAAATAATTTTTTAAATACTCTTCTCCAAAAATTATTGGATTATTATTATTTATAATTTAATAATTTTAATTAGTGAATAATTATTTTTATTTTTAAATAATTTTAATTTCAATTTTTTATTATTGATTTAAATTTGATTGTTAATTATTTTATGTGGGTTATTTCATAAAAATATCAACCTACTTTAATTTTTTTATTCCCTTTCTTTTATTTTATGATTAATCTTATTAATTTTATAATTCCTTTTTTTGATTTTATAATTCTTTTTTTTAATGTATCTTTAACTCATTTATTTAATTTGTCAATGATAGATTTTATTATAAATTTAGTTTAACTTCTTATTTATTTTATTCCTGTATATTATTTTATTTTTCTTAAAGTTTGTTGAGCAATTTTTAATTACATTCATTTTGTATATTTTCTTATTCCTATTTTATTTTATTTTAACTTATTATTAGTTTTTATTTATTGTCTAATATTTTTTTTCTTTATTAATATTTACTTTTTCGATTATGATTTTTATATTTATTATATCTTTGATTTTTTTATTTACTTTTTTTATTATATTCTTATTCATTATTTTATTTTCTATTATATATTTGATTTTTTTATTCTTATTCATTATTTTATTATTTAATATTCTTTTTTTTATTATAATATTTTCTTTTTTCTTTATTTTATTCTTTAGTTTATAATTTTTATGATTTTTATTAAAACTTTTCTTTTCTTTATTTTTTAGCTTGAATAATATTGTTATTTTATTAATCTCTTATAATAAATTTAAAATGCTGTTTATTTGTAATTTGCATTTTTTAAAAATATTTTTTAAATAATTTACTAGCACTTTTTTTAAATATTTATTTAAAAGCTTTGTTGATATTAGTCATGCTATTCCATTTTATTTTTATATCAAATATTTAAAATATTCTTTATAAATATTTTTTTCCAAAAATAGAATTATTTTTTTTAATTTAAAATTAAAATTATTTTATTTATTATAAATCCTCAGCTTCATTCTATTATTATTAAATTTTCTATACTTTTATTTAAATTTTTTAATTTGTTTCAATCCCTTAATTAAGATCTTTAAATTATTATTATTATTATTATATTTGTTAATGTTTTTCCTCTTATATATCCTAACAAATATTTAATATTTATTATTAAATCTTTTATTACTTAATTTATGTATTATCTAAATTTTATTATTTCTATTTCTTTTATTTTTTCCTATTTAAATATTTTTTAATCTTAATTTTTTTAATTTTTTTATCTATTTATTTTCTTTTCTTTTGTTGCAAGTTAAATTATTTTTGTTTAGAATTTATTGACTAAATAACAAGTTTTAATTAATTAACTTAATTTTAAACTTATTGATATATAGCATCTACTCTCTTAAGATTAATTTCCAATAATTGTTTTATTACTAGACTATTAAGAAAAATCATTTTATTAATAACTGTCTAAGTTTAATAATCTTTTTATAATTCATACTAATTCTTTATTTAAAATTGTTACATTATTTCAATTAATGTATTTAAGTATTTATTATTTTTATTATTTTTATTTTAGTGAGATATATTC
Organism: Lipophrys pholis; assembly: GCF_963383615.2. Taxonomy (NCBI): domain Eukaryota; kingdom Metazoa; phylum Chordata; class Actinopteri; order Blenniiformes; family Blenniidae; genus Lipophrys; species Lipophrys pholis. Next base: position 38,631 of record NW_028292146.1, read on the forward strand.
TTTTACACATTTAAAACTGTTTATATAAATTAAATTGAATTAAAATCTATATACTTTTTATTCATTATTGTGAATTTAAGAGTGCAAGCTGCTTTTTTAATTCCTTATTTTAGAGAAAATATCTAAATTAGTTAAGTTGTAAACATAGGAACATAATAATTTTTGATATAAAGAGTTTGATCTTTTTTTTTGATATAATGATTGAGTTTTGAATGTTATGGTATTGTTTATGCTACATCCGCTATATGGATATAAATATCAACTTAATTTTAATTTTTTATTTCATATGAAAATGCATCATCGAAACATTTTGTCTTTTTACTATCTAAAGTAAATACTGGCAACATTATCAATTTTCTATTATTTATTGATAATTCATATTAATTTGCTATTCTATTACTAATCCTTCTTTACTATTTACTAATATTTTGATGTTAAATAGAATATTAATAAATTATTGAATCTTTAATAGAGTTAGTATTTCTTTCTATTAATTGTTAATCAATTTTCATTAAAGGATATTTAAAATTGAAGTTCCATTATATAAATTATCCTCTGAATAGATAGTTTGATAGTTTTTTATTGATTAATACTTTTTACTATTTCTATAAATATTTTTTATGAAGTATTGTATAAAAAGGATAATTTTTTATTAAACCTAGTTAATCTAGCATTTTACTAGAAATATATATAGGATTCATATATTAGATCTTTTTATTTCTAGTTATTAAATAAAATAATCCTTATTAATCTATTTTCAATAATCCAGAAACTCTTAAATATTATGGATGAATAATATTTACAATTTTGAAGTTATTTTTAATGTATACTATTTTTGAATTTAAAAGTAATGGATATTCATTGTACTTATTTATTTTATTGAAATATTGTTTATATCCATTTTATCCTTTTAAAACAATTTTACCATCTTAATAAATATCTATTTTCCCATGTTAGATTTTTTATTTTTATTTTTGTTTGTGTAAAAAAAATTATCTTTTGTAAAATTCATCAAGTATACTTAAAATAGATTTTATGCTTTAAAAGGATCCCATTTATTAAATAATTTTTAGAGATACTTTATTTTATTCAACACGTACATATTATGATAAATAGAAATAATATGTTTTTAATTAAAATTATTCTTTATTAATAATTTTGATTGGCAAGCTGATGCAAAACAAACATATTGTTGTATTATCTTAAATGAAAACAATAGTTTTTTTTTTATATTAAATTTATTGCAAACCTAATGCATTTATTGTATCACATTCATTATGTTTACTATAACATTTGTTAGATATTAGATATTTGCATGTAAAACTATTTTTGCAATATGTTTACTTATTTTTATTTGACTTGTTTATTAACATTTATTATATTATTATAAGATTGCGAGAATTTATATTTATTAAAAATTAAAAAATAAAATTTAAATATATTATATATTATACTTAGACTATATGTTTTTATATATAAAAATGAATTATGATCTTATTTCTATTTATTATTATATAATTAATTAATATAAATTATATTTATAGTATATATAATGGTAAAATAAACAAAAGTTAAATAAAGACCTTAGAAAAAAGTACTTAAACATAAGTACCTTCCTCATAATGAATTCAGATCTTTAAAATAAAAGTAATGGAAGTATTTTCGTAGATAGACAGTAAATCACATAAAGTTGGATAAATTTTTAATAAAAAAAGCAGTATAGATTCTTATATAACAAGCTTAATTAAAAAAAACAGATGATTTATTAGGACCATAAGATTAATTTATTTATGTATAAGTAGTCATGAGTAATGTTCCTGATTATTATACATGTCGTCCAGTTCAAGTTGAAATCCCATTTCCAATTTATCATTTATAAAAAGGAAACAAATTTTGCATTTTTGTTGGAGATCCTCAAAGAACTTTTAAAGATAAATTAAACTCTATGAAATCTGGACTTCTGCAGAAAGTCATAGGTCTAGATAAATTCAAAAAGAAATATAAAACACATAAAGATAAAATTAGACTTTTAAATAATTATGATTTATTTTTTTGTGATTGGCGTATATATAATCTTCTTAAATAATAAACTGGTAAATAATTCCATTAAAAGAAGAAAATTCCTTATCCTATATAATGTTAAAAAGTGCCATAATGGTTGACTCAATAATATAATAATAATTATGAAAATTATTTATAAGGGCTTAAACAATTCACATATTTGAGTAAAGGAAATGGACCAGTATATACAATGAAATTAGCCAGAACATCAATGGGAGTAAGATAAATTGTTAAAAATATTATTAATGGGACAATCAACATGATTCCACATTTATTAAGTAAACATACCAGAGTATACCCAACCCCAACCCCAACCCCAACCCCAACCCCAACCCCAACCCCAACCCCAACCCCAACCCCAACCCCAACCCCAACCCCAACCCCAACCCCAACCCCAACCCCAACCCCAACCCCAACCCCAACCCCAACCCCTATAGGCATTAATTTAATGATATTTAATTATATTATTTATTAAATATTAAATATTAATTCATAATAAAAGTAATTTATAACATATAGGTTTATATAATTATGCCTTATATTATGTGATTTAAATTAGATAAACAAATTTCTTTTTTAAGTGAATCTATTTCTCTGATTAGTTTGAGAATAATAAATTATTAATCTTTAATCACTAAAGTCGTAATTTTTTTACCCAAAATAAGAAGTGTCTAATAATCACTTTTAAAATTATATTATATGTAAGTAAAGCTTATGGTGAAATATAAAGGGAATTCCAATACTATATTTTTTATTGTAAATGAACATTAAACCAAAATCTGCAAGTTTATATATCCTGTCTTTAATCAATATATTATTTAATTTTAAATCCCTATTCATTAATGCTAAATTAATATAATGACTACTTAATCTTGATTAATAATCTAATACTTTTTAAGTTTTTTAATAAATCAGTTTAGCATAGTATATGACTAAATATATATTATTATTTATAGAGTATTTTTTAAGAAGAGTTATTATATTCACATGTTCTAATTTTTTATAAAGCTAATATTTCATTTAATAATAGTGTCTTATGCATATATATATTTAATTTATTAATTCCTTCATAAACAGTACTACTATAACCTTTTCCTATAATAGCATTTAATTAATACTTATTGATTAAAGCTAAAAAAGCAAGTTTATAAAAACTATAAAAAATATTATAAACAATTGAAACCATTAAAACAAAGATCTATTGTTTTAAAAAGAAAAATCAGTTTTTTGATTATTTAAATTATATTCATAATTAATAATATATTATAATATATATATATCAATCAACATTATATAATAAACCTTTCAATGAATAATTTTAAATATTTTTTTAATATTTTTTTTATATATATGATCATAGAACTATTGATGCTATTTAAAAGTACAAACACTTATTATACTATTTTAAATATGGTTTAGGCATATTAAATTTAGTAAGTCCTGAATTAATTTGTTTTGTTTACTAAATCATCTTTAGATAGACTAATTCAGTTTTTAATGAAATATCTAAAGTAGAAATTTAGTCTTATGATTTTATATTCATTTTTAAATTTAGTCTTCTAAATTTCATGTAATATTTAGATGTTGAAATTATGTCTAATGATGATATTTTAATATATTATGCGAAAAAAATAAGATAAGAAATCAACTAAACAATAAACAGGGAAGAAGAAATAAACTATAAAAATATCAAGTTAAATTATTAAAAAAAATAGTAAAATAAAAATAACTTCCCAAATAGTATTAAATAAAGGAGACTAAAGAATAATATAAAATGTAATAAAAATAACTTCCCAAATAATATATCTAAATATAGAATCTAAATATCACCTAAAATTAAACAAGACATTAATCAGATCACAATTAAAAATAGTTATAGGAATCAGATAAATTTTCTTATCCTTCATTAATTTCCTAATATAAATATGGTTAAAAATAAACTCCAAGATAAGATAAACACAAGATAGAATCTATTAAATTTACTCCTACATAATTTTAAAATAAATCATCAACTCCAAAAAATACAGAAAATTATTAAATCACTTAAAATTAAAAAAATAGTTAATTAATAAAAAAATAATCATCTATTAAGGAATATTATAAGTATTAAGGTGAAGATAAATATAGGTAATCAATTACATAAGATTTATCATCACAATATAAATTATAAATAAAATCTAAAGTACAAAATTAATAATAAAACATGTTGTTTCATTACTAAATAAAATATTTAATTTATTGATAAAATAGGCTCTAAATATAAAAATAACTAGTTAAAATATATATTTTTTACAAATAAATATGATCATTCTTAATTAAAATTCATTAGCATAATATTCAATATCATAAATTATATTAATTGAATAAACATTATTCCTACTATAAATTAAATATTCAAAAAATAAACTAATATTCTTAAAAAATGGATTGTATTAAGTATATTTAAATCAAAATATATTTTATTTAGCTTCTAATTATTAAAATAAATCTCTAATAAAAAATCATTTAGATTTTTTTTATTCTTTACCTTTCCATATATTTAAAGATATCTTCAACTATCTAAAATAATATTCTCTTCCTAATATAAACAATCATTTTTATTTTATGAATAAAATACTTATAATTGAAGAAAAAAATTATCATCTCAATTAAAAAAAGTAATGAAAGATCTTTTTTTTAATAAGTAATAAAAACAAAAATTTTAAAAACCATTTATAATAAGAACCCCAAAAAATTAAATAATAAAATTAATATAAACTATTATAATCAAAAATTTTTAAAATAAGTAAATAAAAGATTTTTTTGAATAAATGCTTTAAATAAAGATTTATCTGACAACAGATATAATAATATTACAAAAATTAAGTCTTGATGAATAAATTTTCTTTTCTTTCATATAAAATAAACAACTATATTAAAAATAAAAAAAAATTAAACAATTATTTATAAATGAATTTAGTTAAAAAAGAATATAAATAAATTTCTCCTAAATTTGTTGAATATATAATTATTTAAGAATTATTAAAAAATCTATAATTCTTAACTATCCAGTAATCTTGAATCAAATTAAAATCCTATTGCTCTTATTAAAAAAATTAATTAGTAAAATACAGATCATTAATTTATTATATTAAAATTAATTAAATAATTTAATATTAAACAAAAATTGACACATTAATAAACAAAAAAGATTTTAAGCTAAATAATGATTAACTGGTAAAATGTTTAATATAATTAATACGAATTTAATTTATTAACTCATTTAATTTAATTATATAGCTATTTAAATCTATGGATAATAGATAACGCAATATTATATAAAACGGATATAAATAAATTAGGATAATTTTGGATACTTTATATAATTAAGCAGACAAAAAATTTAATCTATATAAATAAAAATAAACTTTTTTATTTTTAAAATTTTTTTAGATAAGCAAAAGGATTAAAATTTTATAATTTTATGATTAAATTTAAAAAAGAATTTACAATACTTTAATAAAGCAATCGTGAATTGTTTCAATACAATATATAATATTTATTAGATACTTTAAATAAAAAACATAATCATATTCAAGTAATATAATTATTTTAAAATATAAAAGTTGAAAGGAAGAATTTTTAAATAATTTGAATATCAAGTTACTTAATAATTTAATATCATATCCTAAAAAAATATTTAATTACATACTAAGATAAAAAAAATAAAAAAATCAAGAATTTATAAATAATTATAAATTGATTAAAACAAAATATCTATTGTATTAAAATACAACAAAAAATTATATTAATTATTAAAATAATAAACTGGCTGCATAATTAATAACTAAAACTTAAATGAACTGGAAAAATATTTTTAAAAAAAGTAAGAAATTATCTAGATTTTGAAAATCAATATGGATTGTAACCATATTTTAAAGAATATAATCTTTAATGGTGAAAAAAGACAACTTGCCAAACAACTAAAAACAATAAATGGAATTTTAAAAATTCATATTAATTTCAAAAAATATTATTGGTGTAAATAATTTTTAAAGATATTAAATATAATTAAAAAAGGATATAAAGAAATATGAAGATTCTATAAGTTGTTATGAAGTGAATTAAAATATTCATTAATTAGTGTCATAAATATCTGATTCTAAATCTTTAAATTTTAAAAAAAAAAAAATAAAGTAGAAAATAAATTAAAAATATACAGTAGTTAATAAATTTTTCACTCAATAATTGATGCCTGATTTCTTAAGTATAATAATATGTTTATACAATATAGATTAGAAATAACTTTTTAGAGTAAAATTACCTACATATAAATAATAAATCTTACAATTTATAATTAAAAATTAATTAAATAAAAAATCTTGGTTATAAATTTTTCTCTTAATAGGAAAAATATAATAAGTATCTGTAAATAAATAAAATTAAAATAATATGAAAATTTAAATTATTTTAGTTAAGTCCTTCTCCTGATCTTTTTTAGAATATTAGAAATGTAAATTATATAACAATATTAAATAACTAAGTAATTTAGTATTAAAATTAAGAGAAGAAAATAAATAATTAAACATTGAAGAAAAATAAATATAAGTATTTAAAAATTTGTGGGATAATAAAAATAATAATATTCAATGATTAGAAGTATTATAAATTAATTTTTTTAAATAAAATAATTCAAAAATCTTATATAAAAATGAAAGAATTAGTCAACTCAATTAGCTTTTACAAAAATATCAAATCTTTAATAAGCTATTATTGTGAAATGAAAAAATAAAGATTAGAACTTTTCAAGTTTATGTATAAAATAATTTTTATAGTTAATAATATTTAGCTTAATTATTAATTGTTTTAAATAATTATAATCATATAAATCTTTAACTATTAAAAATAAATAAATGGTTAGTTTATTGCATGGTTTATTATATATATATGAAGGAATTGACTAAAATAAAAGAGCAAGTATATTGTAATTATGTAAAGATTAAATTAATTAAAAAGTAATATTAATTCTTTAGATTTAAATTTACAAGATTCATTAGTTTTAGTAAAAGATCTTTTAAAAAGGACATTTTAATATTTTATTAATAAACAATGAGAAAATATAAATTACAGGAATACTTAAAAACTAAAGTTTAATCTAAATAAATTAAGTAAGTTTCTAATAGTGTTGTAATTTTATAATAATAAAAAAATTAAAAAAATTATATTAAATAAATAAGTAAATTTATTAAATTTTTAAAAAATAAAGAAAATATTTAAATAGCTATGGTAATTAGGATATAGACATAAAATAAATTAAAAAATAAAAAATTGGGAATAATTAAATAAACTTTCTAACAAATTAAAACAATTTAAAAAAAGTATAATAAAGATTTAAATTAAATTTATAAAGAAAGTTATGTTATTAATTTTATTCATCCCAATTTAGCTATTAAATGGTTTGAAATTATTAAATAAATACTTGAAAATAAATTAACTAAATAAAATTCAAATTAAATAAATAATATAAATAATATAAATTAAAATTTATTATAAATTAATAGAATTTTGTAGACATGGTGAATAAATAAAAAAATAATATTCAGAATTATAAATAATTTTAATTAAGTCAATTTCAAAAAATGATATAAATTATTTATAAATAAAAAAAATAAAATAAAATAAGAAAAGCTAATCAAAAATCCATTCAAAATTCTTACTGGAGTATAATACTGGAAATTATTTTGTTCAATAACAACATATCTTAAAAAAACTAATAAATAAATGCAAGCATGGTATTAATTGGTAACAAAACAATTACTAAACATGATATTGTCATGTTTATTAATAGATTTCTTAAATATTCAAGTGATGGAATTTTTTATAGCATTTTAATATAAAGCTTAAATAAAGATATATATGATTTCTTCCTATAGAAGATCAATTAGATTAATTAATTTTAGACTAAATCATATATGTTTATTTTTTACAAAAAATAGTAATTTATATAAGAGTTTGAAATGTATAAGTGTAATTGGATATATACAGAAACCTCAAAAAAATAAAATAATAAAAAAATAAACTTAAACCCTCTAATTAAATTTTATTGTAAGATCATAAAAAAGTGGATTTGGTAAAACATATTATATATTAAAATTAAATTAAATAAATAATAAAAAAAATAAATAGAAATATATATCATTAAAATTTTCAATATATAAGAATATGAATATTGATTATATTGTCAAATAAATTTTAAAACATAAACAACAAACATTATTTTATGCTTTGATATATATTCTTCTTAAAATAATTAATAATTGAATAAATTTTTAGTAGATTTGTTTGTATTTTAATTAATAAGAACTAATTCTGATATGGTATATATAAAAAAATCTATTATTTTTATGTAATTTCAAACTAATAAAATACTTTTTGATGGAAATTTTATATTTCAATATATTGATTGTAAACATTAAATGATTAAATTTAATGTTAATAATATAAATCTTTAAATTTAATAAATAAAATTATCGATATAATATTTAACTATTATAGATTATCTTCAAAGCTAAGATTAAAAAAAAAAAATATTATAAAAAAATAATAAATTAAATTATTATAAACTTCAAAAGAGTAAAAATTAAATAATTAATAATCATTATATAAAAAAAATAAAATTCTAGTCAATTAACTTTTATAATTTAATGATATTTTTAAATTTTTAAGTTCTCATATAAAAAATTCAGAATAATCTGCAATTAAACATGGAATGCAGCCCTAATTGATTTAACCCAGAAATAATATTCTATTACATATCTATGAAATTTCTGTGGAATTTTCAATTGGAAATCTATAAAGCAAATATAATAAATAAGCATAGAAAAACAAAGCTTTTATGTAATTTAAAGAAATTATGAATCTTCCTAGATTTAATTAAAAAAATCAAGTATGATTATTTTTGGAGCAGATGAAAATTGTTTAACTGCTTGCTTTAATCAATAAATTGATTATGGAATAAGAAAGTTATATTAAATTTTTAAATCTAAATTATTAGATTATAATAATTAAAATCAGTATATAATAATTGGATAACTTTTAAAATTATGTAATAAAAATGCTTCACAATATATTCAAGACGATAGCCATGTAAATAAAAAGAAAATTATTTAATAAAAGAATAATTATTTAAAAATTATAAAAATAAATAAAATATAATTAAATTTATGCATTATTTAATATTAGAATAAAATAATATTAATAATATTTATAAATTAAAAACAAACAATAAATTTATTAAAAATAAAAAATAAAAATATGTGATGATAGATAAAAAAATAAATTTAGCAGATGCATTACATAAATTGACAATTAAACAAGATAATTTCTTTAAGATAAGTATGATATTTTTGAGAATATAAGCAGGATTACCAGTAATTTTGATGGGTTAAACAGGAATTGGTAAAACAGCACTATTTTAATTATTAAGTTCAATAATGGGAATAAAATTAATCATTTTTAATATCCATGCCGGAGTATAATCTGAAAAATTATTTAATAAACTTAAAATTATAATAAACTGGCATAAGAATAATCTATAAAAATTGTGATATTTTATGATGAAATTAATACAAGCCCATAGATTTCTGGTCTATTAAATAAATTTTATGTTGGGTTGTGGGTTGTCATGGTGAGGCTAGGGTTGAATGTATTAGTTAATATTTAATACCAGTAGCTGCATGTAATCCATATAAATTTATTCCTATTAATTAAAATTATACAAAAGGATTAATCCATAGAAGAAAAAAATTATATTTAGAAAATAAAAATAACTTGGAATTAGTCTATAAAGTGTTTCCTCTTCCTTAAAGTATGCTAAATTTTGTATTTAATTTTGATTCTCTTAGTCAAGAAAATTAATAAATAATTTTAAAATAAATGTTACACAGAAAAATTGAAAGTATTAATAAAAAATATAAATATAAATTTTCATAAAAATAAATAAAGCAAATTAAATAATTTGTTTGCTTAAGTCATGTTAAAATACGTAAATGGTATTACAATTGGAGCTTAAGCTTAAGAGATATTAAAAGATTTGCAAAAGTATTAGGTTTTTTTTGTAAAATTTTGATTCACTTTAAATTTTAATAAAGATAAATCATCAAAGGCTCATTACTGTTATCATTTTATTTTATTTATTAATGTAGATTAAAAACTACTTAACATAAAAAAAATTATAGAAAATAATTAACAAACTTCTTAAATTTTTAATAAATTTAAATAATTGAACGTTTTAAATCATAACTTTATAAAGTTGTTACCAATCAATCAAAATATCCTAATATTGATCAAATTGGTTAAAATAATGCTATAAAATAAAATATATTTGCTTTATTTGTGAGCATAAATAAAAATATTCCTTTATTCATTACAGGTTAGCCTGGCTCTTCAAAAACTTTATCAATAAATTTAATAATTTAAACATTAAAAGACAATATATAAGACAAAATATTCAAATATTTTCCTAGAATTGCTCCTATATTTTACTTATGTCATGTACATACAACTTCTAAAAAAATAGAAGAGCTTTTTGATAAGAAAACAAATCTCCAAAAAAATTAAAATAGAAAAGAATTGATAATAAACATGAATAAAAATCTTTATTAGTTATAGATTAAATAGGTTTAGCATAAGTTAGTGAAAATAATCCTTTAAAAGTATTGCATTATAAATTGTAAAATGAAAGTATGGTTGGTATTAGTAATTGGTCTTTAGATAGTTCAAAAATGAGTAGGGGAGCATTGATTTCAAGAGATAATTTAACCAAGGATTAATTAATTTTTACAGCCACCCACATTCTTAATTTACCTCCTTTGAATTAAAAAAACATTATAACTAAAATATGTTTATGTTATTAATAAATAATTAAACTACAAATTAATCTGGTCAAAAAATTAAATTTAAAAGTTTAAATATATGGGCTTAGAGATTTTTATTTTACTTTAAAAATGATGAATTAATACATAAATTAAAGCTAAAATTAAAAATAGAAAGTTATAAATAAAAATGAAATTATTTATAAATCTTTTCAAAGGAATTTTGGATTGTTAATTTTTTAAGATGTAAAAAAGATATTAAATAAGACATTCTAATTAAAAGAAGATATACAATGTATGTCTAATGACTAAATGATCCAAATAAATATTTAAAAAAAAATTGAAAAAAATAAACTTTTTCATCGTCATTTACTTGTATTCACATAAAATGAATAAAATGCAATTTAATTAATATAAAAAATTATGATTATTAAATAAAAAAAATGTAAAGTTATTATAGGAGGAGGGGATGATAGAATATAGCAAGTATATAAAATAGTATTTTAAATTATGAAATGCGCATAACAAGGTATTTCAGTTATAGTTAATAAAAACTAAAATGTTTATCATAGTTTTTTTGATTTACTTAATTTAAATTATCTTAAAAAAGGATAGAATATATATATCACTAAAATTTCAATTGGATCAGATACACGATTTATTAAAGTTCATCCTGATTTTAAGTTTATTTTAATTGAAAATAAAACTGTGCTGGATCAAGATGATTTTAGAGTAGATGCTCCTTTGCTTAATCGATTTTAAAAGCATTAATTAAATACATAAAATTTCATTAATTAAAATAAATTTTTGAGATTAATAAAAATTTAAATAGAAAGTTATATTAAAATTATGAAAGGATAATTCTATAAAGACAAAGAAAGAAATAATAAAAATTTATTTATTCTAATGTCTAATGAAATATTAAACAATATAGTTTTATAAACATTTTATCAACATGAATAGGTTAATAAAGATGCAATTAAATATATTAAAAAAATCATTCATTAATTAGCAAATTATATGGATATATAGGGATTGTTTAAAAGTATTTATTTTGCTGAGGAATATGTATAATAATCATAGATAATTTAGAAAAGTTAAATAAAAAAAATATCAGATGTTCCTTTTAATATTATTTTATAAACTCTTAAATAAATAAAAGAATAAAGATGTTAAATGAGAGATATAAAAGAATGTCTTAAATAGCTTAAATAATGTAAACCCAAAAAAAGCACAATAAATATAATATATACTTATTAATATTTCACTGAAAAAATTATTAAAGATATTAAATCAATATAATATAATGTTGTTAAAGTATCATAAGATTAATCTGGTTAAATGATTTGGAGGGAGGCTATTTAATAATCATAAGTAAAAAGGATTATTTTCTTATTTAATTCAGAAAAACTTCCTTATAATACATTAAAATATTTAAAAAAAAGGTTTTCTATATAAAAGACTGATATTAATATGATAATGATAATAAGATATAAAAAAAAAATGAATTAAATTGGAATAACAGGAGGAATGTGTATTTAATAATATAATGATTAATATCTTATTCTCAATAATTTAGAAATTTCATTTAAGCAATTATTTTAGGATTCATTTAAAAAATTAAGACAATAATTGCATACTAACTAAAAAATTCTTGCTCAAATGAATAAATGCTCATTTTAAAAAAATATTTAAATTGAAAAATTAATAAAAGGGAAAAATGAAATTAAAATATTGTTCAATTTATTTTAATATCGATTATAATATATAAGAAAAATAAATAAAACTTTAAATTAATTTATTATAAAATATTAATTAGATTAATAATGGGTTTAAAACTTTATATTTTCTAAATAAATAAAAATAAGTTTTACTAAAAGTTTAAAAAAATGTTTCAAAATAATAAGCTAAACTATGATTTAAAATGTTATAATTTTATTATAGAAATTAGGTTTAATTGATTTTTTAATGAATTAAAAAAATAATAATAAATAATTAATGGAACAAGTTAATATAATATCTAATAAGTTAAATTAATATTTAGATGTTTTAAATTAAACTTAAATAAAATAACTTTAAATTTAAACATCAGAAATTCCTTTTGCTTTTTTTTTTAATAGAATAATGTAAAAGTATTATATAAATAATAGAAATTAATATAATATGAAGATATAAAGTAAATTACCAAGAATATTAATGTAAAAATCACATTATTTATAAAAATTTATAAATAATTTTTTATATATACAATCAAAAGAAAAATAAGCTTTTTAAAAAGATTACTCTTTTTATTTACAAAAATCTTTTAAAATTAATAACATTAGTTAACTTTACGAAATTTATATTAATTTTAACAGTATTTTAAAAAGCATTTCATAATTCTTTTTTAACATAAAAAAATAATTAAAAATTAATTAAATTTATATTTAATAAATATTAAATAAATAAAAATAAAATATAACTAATTAAAATTTATAAAAAATAAATCTATATAAAATAATATTACCAAAATTATTTGATAAACTTAGATAATAATAATTTAATCATGTATTGGTTTTAGAAATAATAAATAAATATCTTTTAAAAAAATAAAATTTCAAATAAGTTAATAAATTAATTAATATATTAACCATATTATATAAAACTGTTAAAAATAAAAACAAATTAAGTATATTTAACTATATTGGAAATTGTATAAATGATATAAAAAGAATAATATTATCGAATTAATTATCATCATAATAATTCTATAATTAAATAATTAAAATAGTAAAAATATTATTTGTTAAAGTTGGATAAAATAATGAGTATAAATTACAAAATATAAAAATATTAGTAAAAACTTAAAATTTGAATTAGTAAAATAGAATGTAAATTTTAAAATTAATGTTAGATATGTTAATTAATTAAAAAATGAATTAAAAAATTAAAAACAATAGCTGTGAAAATCAAACTGAAATATCATTAATAAAAATAATTTTATCTAATTTAGAAATAAAATACTAAATGCTTAAACATTTTTTCAAAAGAGAAAAAAATACTGTTTTGTAATTATTTAATACCAAATTATAGAATGTAAGTTACAATCATTTTCTATGTGTTTTGATTTATGATATATTTAAAGATAAAATACATGTCAATAGAAGATTCTAATAAATATTAATTTAACTTAAATAAGATTAATAATATTTTATTAGTATTATTGATATAGCTATTAATCATACAAAAATAAAAAATCCTGTAGTTGTTTTGTTTTCTTTGGCATTTACAAAAATAATATTTTAAGGATTAATTATATTTTTACAGGATAAAGAAACAGATTAATATGATGATCAAATAAATAGAATCTTACATATATTTTAAATAAGAAGTAAACAAGATGTTTTTAATTTATAGCTTAACTCTATAATAGTAAGAAAATTGTTAGAATAAAATTAAATTGATAGATTAAAAATAATATAATAAATTAATTAAAACAATAAATTTAATTTTGTAAATTACATTAAAAACTTTAAAAATAAAAAATATTAAGCTAATAAAAAATTTGACATTATATTTAAATGTAGAAATAATCTTTAAATAAACAAATATTAATAATGTAATGTTAAATAAAAATTTAGAATTATAAACTTTTTAGTAGAATCATTATAAGCCTAAGATAATAAAAAAATTTTATAATTTATTGAAAGACATAAGAATGAAGAAATTAAGACAATAGATACAATTTTAAAGAATGAAAGATTTTAAAAAATAAAAATTAAAGAATGGGTAAGTAAATTATTTTATAAGTATATCCCATTTTTAAAAATTTTAATAAAAAACAAAGTACCTTTCATTTTGTGTGATATATTAGTAAATATAAATAAGCTAGACCATATGTAGTATCCAACTTAACCAAATCAAAATAAATTATTTATTCCTTTTATGTTAAATTTTGTAGGATATTAATAAACTAAATAAAGAGCAAAATTAGGAGTTAACACTACTAGGTATATATGTATTTCTTAAAAGAATGGCTAAAAATGCTATAATCGAATAATGATTGAAAATTGTGGCCAAACTGTATCTGGAGGAAGTTTCAAATGCCAAAGATGTTAAAATATATTAGGAAATTAAATAGGAAAAAATGATCATAATCCGACAAAAAATAGTTATAAAATTGATAAATTCCCTATAAACAGAAATATATAAACAGTCTTTTAAAAAGGATATGTACCGATGATTATAAAAAAAGTTTAAAAATTTATTAATGTGAGAAAATTAAATTCATTCAGTTTTTGGGTAGGTAATTTATTAATTCATTTAGTATTACTTTTTAAAACTATTAATAAAGATGATTAAAATTATTTTAAACAGTTATCATTTAAATGGTTTGGATATTTATTATAAGCACATTACTAAAAATATAATATTCTTTAGTATTTATAAAAAACTATTTAAACTTGTTGCATTAATATTGAATAAATTTGCCATAATAATTAAAATTAAGTAAATATTAAAATGAATTTTATAATGAGAAATTTATTTTAGGAAATATTTGAAAAAAAAAATTAAAGGATAGTAAGAATTGATTTTTCTAATCATAATAATAGGATTTAGTTTTAAAATTAATTTACTAAGATCTGTAATATAAATAATTAATAAATTAGAAGATTAGAATAATAGATAGCTAAAAATAATAATAGTAATTAAAAATAAAAAATATAAATTGATTTAGCATTATAAATTCAAAACAATATAATTATTTAACATAGATAATTATACTTAATAAATATCAATCGTAAATGCCATCCAATTAGAAATAAAAGAAATAATTAAATAGGAAAATAAATTTTAGAGTTTATTAAAACACCATAAAGATCCAGTTTGATTTAAGGTATAATTAATTAAAAAATAATAAAAGGATTTTAAGTTTTAAATTATTATTTACCTACCTTTTTATAGTGGTTTAAAATATTTTATAAATGCATTAATGGTAAATATAGCTACTCTCAGCTAAATTAAATAACAATTCAAAAACTTTTAAAAATATAAAAAATTTAATTTAAATAGTTCGATAATTTTATTAATCTATATAATTAATATATAGAAAAATAACAACTAAATACTTGTTGGATTAGAAATCCAAAACAGTTTAAGATAATAGATAAGTTTAATTTAAAGGCTAGTAGATTTGCAGCAAATAAATAAGGATTATAAGGATTACATTTTTATACTATTATAGAAAACTTAATCTAAAAACAAAACGATTTGATTAACGATATACTTTCTTTTAGTATATAAAATTAAAAGCTAAATGAGATGTTTTTAAATTCAAAAACTTTTAATTAACTAAAATCTTCTAATATTCCTTAAAAAATTAATTTAAGAAAATTATAATTCTTATTAACTCCTGGATTAGTATTTTCAAAAGGAATATAAGTTTGGGGATCGATTTCATTTATTTAATAGTATTTGATATAAAATTATTTAAATCAGACTTGCAAAATAGATTTAAATCAAAGTAAATTTATTTAAACTAGATAAATATAAAAATTAGCTACAGTAATTCGAAGAAAACACTATGATTAATAAAAATTAATAGATTAAAAATTAAAAAAATAGATCAAGTCATGTATGATAAGTAATAAAGATACTTTAAATACCCTTTTTGAGCTCATTATAATTTGGTAAAAAATGTATAACAAAAAGGATATGTTATAGTATACCATTTTTTAGTTTATTGAAAAATTAAAAATTTATAGTTTTTAGATGAGGATTGATTATTTCTAAAGATGTATTAAATAAATTTATACAATTATTACGGCTATTTAAATACATCTCATGGATTAGTTAATAGAATAATGTTTGCCTTATTATATAGTATCATATTCATAATAAAATAAAGCATTAGTAGAAAGAATACTATGTTTATAGAGAATGAGTACTTAATTAAGAACATAACTTAAATAAAAAATAGGCATATTCATAATACATTATCTTGTGCATGAAGATTAAAAATTACCTAATAATTAAAATATTTTTAAATTAATTACTTACAAAGATTAATATAAAGAAGATAATAATGACAACTAATATTTATACAAGGGAATAATGTAAGAACGTATTTGTACAAATTAAATGAATAGATGGAAATTCGAAATCAAGGATAATATAAAAATATAGTAACAAGTATTTCATATAAAGCATGCTCGCGCACTTTATTAACTTATCAAACACTATTAAATAAATTAGAAATAGAAGTTTTAATAAGAAGAAAATATTTAAGATAAGAAAAAAAATATCCAAAAAGAGAAGAAGAAGAAGAAGAAATAATATAATCATGAATAAATTGAGGACTTAAAATTATGATCATTCATTCATATATTATTATTATTAATGAATTGTGATATCAAAAAATAACAATTTAATAATATATTATTTTAATTTGTAGGTGTAGATAGCAATGTAAGTACCTATGAATATTCAACCAATTGATGATTAGAAATCTTATAAATTTAAATTTTTTTTATAAAACATAAAACATATTTATTATAATATATTAATAATTTATAATATTAAAATTTTGCATAGGGATTTTGTCTTATGTTTGATAAAACATAATCTCCCAGTCAATAAAGATCTACCTCTTATTATAAGTAAAAAATCAAGAATTATTTATTTATAATTTACTGTTTCAAATGACTATAAATATTTCATGAATAAAATAAAATAGAAATGTTAATTTTGATTATTGATCATTAGTTTGATGTGGCTATATATAAAATAACAAACCACTTATACTGATAGTTTTTTTTCTAATTTAATTGTAATGCCATATTTTAAAAATTATATCCAAAACTCTATAATCCTTATATATGATGAATTTTTAGAATGAAATAAGAATAAAAGACTAGGTCAGGAGAATGCATTTTATAAAAAGTAATATAATTAAAGTATCAGTGAAAATTAAATATATCGCAACAAAATTAATATGATTATATAATAATATAAAATCGTTATCATAATTATAATTACCTATAATATATTATAATTTATAATTATTTTATAAACAGTTTTGAGAATAACTCGATACTATTCATCGATTTCTTCCTCGTATGCATACACTCCATCGAATTCATCATCCATATTCTAACTCCAATGATATTTTTTTCATATTTTAATAAATAAGGCTATTTTTTTCCCTGGCCTTTTTTTTTCAAAGTCTTTTTCATTAATAAAAAATTATAATCATTCAATTGCTTTCTTTTTTCGTTTTGCTCGCTCATTACTCCATTAATTGTTTCATTTATTGTTGATAAGTGAATAGTTATAGCAATTAGAATAGGAATCGAAAAAAAGTACTATTCAATGCTATCTCTTGTTCTAATTACCTAATTACTTATTGCCTTTCCCATTTAGTTCCAAAATGATGCTTATTGCTGTGGTTTTTTAGACATGCAGATCATTTTTCTTATGCATGTACCCCTTTAATCAATATCAGTACATTTTAATTAGGCATATTTCAACTTGCACTAATCAATTTCCTCCTTTATGTTGTTTATTCTATTCCCCCATGTTTAATTAGCATCCACGTAGCTGTAAAAGATCAGGTAAACAATCCATATTGTTACAATCAGCTTACAAAAGAAAGGGAAGACTCTTCCTTGCAAGAGCTTACTGAATATAAGTTTCTAAATGTTGATTTCTTCTTCTTAGTTGTCAACAAAAAAGATGTCCTGTTTTTTCACCATAATTTAAATGTCTAACGTCCGAGCACATTCTTGGCCTTAAATCATACCTCCGCATCGGCATATGGTTTTTAATGGGATTCCAATACAAAATAGGCAAGAACAAGGTGGATTTTTTAAATATTTTCTAGTTCTGTCCATAGTCGCTTTTTTTCTACTTTTTAGATTTAGCTAAGAGATCAAAAGGACTTAAACGTTTTCTACAAACAATTTTTGCCATCTATAATGGAAAAAATTGAATTGTGCAAATATCGACAAGTTAAACGATCCAGGATGTTAAAAATTAAGGGACTGCTTAAATACAAAGGAAGAAACTTCAATAGAATTAAAACATTAAAAAAGCATGTATGCCATGCTTGATAAATTTGTTAAATTGTTTATCAATTTGGACGTTTTTTCAATAATGAATGGAATTTGGATACATCAAAAATAATGAATGCATGATCAATAATTTTAATCGTAAAGCCTATTTATTTCATCATTTCCTGGGGTTGGGGTTGGGGTTGGGGTTGGGGTTGGGGTTGGGGTTGGGGTTGGGGTTGGGGTTGGGGTTGGGGTTGGGGTTGGGGTTGGGGTTGGGGTTGGGGTTGGGGTTGGGGTTGGGGTTGGGGTTGGGGGTTGGGGTTGGGGTTGGGGTTGGGGTTGGGGTTGGGGTTGGGGTTGGGGTTGGGGTTGGGGTTGGGGTTGGGGTTGGGGTTGGGGTTGGGGTTGGGGTTGGGGTTGGGGTTGGGGTTGGGGTTGGG
>NW_028292145.1:0-38171 GCF_963383615.2 Lipophrys pholis
CCCAACCCCAACCCCAACCCCAACCCCAACCCCAACCCCAACCCCAACCCCAACCCCAACCCCAACCCCCAACCCCAACCCCAACCCCAACCCCAACCCCAACCCCAACCCCCCCCCCGAAAAAGAAATTTAAATGATTAAATATTAATTTATTATTAATTAGCATAGATTAACAGGTTTAATTTAATATATATTAAATAGAATTATATTAATATATCAATCTAAATGAAAAGATTATAAAATAAAAACATAAATTACGTATCATCATTATAAAAGACTATGTGTAAGAAAATTAAAAAATTATTAAAACAGTTTTAAAAGGAAAAAGAACAATTAGAATATTAATATTATGAATTTAAGATTTATTGATTGTTAAAAGAAGTAAAGATTTAAAATAAGCATATGATTTCTTTGAACAATTTTAAGCAAAATTTATTAGATTTAATCTAAAAAAATAGGAATAAAATTAAAAAAAACAAAATATATAAAAGAAGGCAAATTTATAATAAATATAATATTTAAAGAGTATTAGGATCAAAAAATAAAAGATTATTCAATTATAATAAATAAGTTTAACAGCTTTAGCAAAATCAAATTAAATTAAATAGTAAAAGATTAAGAACTTGTTAATTAAAAGATAATTAATAGATGATAATGCATTAGATAATATATTTATTCTATTTCTAGTTTCTCAATATGACCGTTTCGTTAGATATAAAATATCACTTTAATCACTTTGAGAATCATATAGTTTAGAGAATGTTGCTGCTGGATCAGGTTCTTTACAAATATTGTTAAAGGTTATATTAAAACCCAACCCCAACCCCAACCCCAACCCCAACCCCAACCCCAACCCCAACCCCAACCCCAACCCCAACCCCAACCCCAACCCCAACCCCGTGAATATATTTTATGAACATTCTTTTAAATAATTTAATATATAATAATATTGATAAATTATTATTCATAATCAGAGTTAACACAAAATTGCTAATCTTTTAATTTCTATATTTGCCTAAAATAAGTTTAAATATCTATTTCTTTATTCATTCTTATCTTTTACATCCTTATATATATTCTTATAATTATTTATAAAGTAAATTTAATAGGAGCAACATTCTCTTGTTTCTTTAATGTATTTTAATACTATTTTATGCAATCCAATCTTGATTACAAAGTTATCATTATTTATATAATTTAATATCCTTATTTCTGTTCATTATTAATTGCTGTAAAGTCTTTAACTTTCTTTTCTTGGATTGGACACATGATGATGATGATGATGATGATGATTATAATTATATATATATTACAATTTATTAAATTTAAAGTAATTAATTATAATTATTCGTTATGTGTGATATTCGTCAACTAAAGTGCAATATCAAATCTGATAATTGTAAGCCTTAATAATAATATATTCACTAATTGATATATATTGATTAATTACTATTACATAAAAAATAAGCATTTGCTCCTTTGCCCATGAGATTTATTTTAGTTCTTTCTTTATTAATATCTATTGTATCAGAAATAGAAATAGAGCAAAGTATAAAAGATCTTTAATTAAGATTATGTCATCTCCTTAATCACATAAAATAAATAGTTTATTCAGATTAATTACCACATAATTACTATGTCGGCTGATAATTCTTTTCTGACTCCTGTAATTTAATTTCCTTGACAGTTTTTTTAAAATAAGGTCTATCTTAGAAAATCGATGCCTACTATATACTATAACAATCAACTTTTCCATTACTTTTATTTTCCAAATCAATCGTTTATATTAATTTATTTTCTTTTGGATTAACACTTAATTAATATAAGGGAGTATTTCATTCTAAATTGTTTGTTTAATTTTTTATTAGATGACTTGCCTTATATTCATACCAAATGATTGTATGTTGTATATTGGCCTAGGATGATGTTAGTCAATTGCTATTTATTGGTTAAATTTATCTTTTTTATATTTTACTTTTGTATTTGAATAGTCAAATGATCAATATTCGTATGCTATTTTTATAAAAATACTATATAATTATTTATATTTTTTTAATATTATTATATTGCCCTTTACCTTGACTATCCTCTGATTCACTAATTAATTTCCTATCCTAATTCTTTTAACTCCAATGAGTTATAATGGTTAGTCTATGATCTATAAGCTAATTTTTTAATTTATTTAATTGTTAATCATATATTCTAATAATCTTTTATATTCATTTTGTATCGGTTCTTTGGGATTGGGGATAATATCTGCCTTCTAGGCTTTAATTGGGACCTGAACCTAATGTTTATTTTATGTTTAGGTTTGATATCTTATTGACAAAGATTATGATTATATATACACTTTTTTATTATTTAACTACAATTGAATAAATGATACAAGCTTTATGATCTTGACATTTATCTAACTTTTTCTTACTCTGTCTTATGTATTTGCCTTAAAACCAGCCTTCCCCACAAATGTTATATTTTCTCTTCTAACTGCCAATACATAAATCTACCACAATTAATTTTACAATTTAAAAGAAAGACTATAATCCATAATAGTCCTACTCATAAACTTCTTTCCTTAAAGACTTTCAAATATAGTTTTTTTATTTTGTTTAATACTAAATTACGTAAGGGTAAATTACAAATAAATTAATGTATATATATTTTTACAATCATTTATTATTAATTTCATTTAAATAATAATTAATATAATTATTTAACTGAATTCATCATTCTACTTTTTTCTTTATCTTAATTTTATCTTCTGTCTTTTTATTACAAAATCTATAATAATAAATTTATTGCAAAATATCATCTAAATGACATTTTTATCTTTTATCTAAGTGCATCTTACAATAAATGTTCTTTTATTAATCATCATCTTCATTAATATAACTCACTATAGCTGATAGTTTATCAAAACTGAATAAATGTTGTTCAGTAATACCTAAATCTTATTCTATTAATGAAGGAGATAATTCTCTAGATAATATTTATTTATTAGTTTTAATAGGTGAATCCATTCCTTCTTAAAATTCATTCATACTATTTTTGAACTTTAATAATTCAAATTCAAAATATCTAATAAGATGAAAATCTGTTGTAGCTGATTTCTTATTAAATTTTTAATAAATATTAATAATATCTAACAAACATACTAATAGTTCTATTTTTAAATCTACATAATTCTTTCATTATTTATAAAGGAATGATATACTACACACTTTAATCAAGTATAAGTGCAGTCATATCCTCCATTTAAATAGTTTATTAGCTTTTATTAAATTATTATTTAAACAATGTTTCATAAATATTTACTTGACTTGTTATGCTACCATATTCATCTCCCATTTACTAAAAATAAGATTCTTCCATAAAGTATTAGATTATGAATAAATCTAGCTATAATATTGCAAATTTATATACAAAATTATTAATAGAGCCCAACTATTTAACTATCCTCTTCAGTATTACAAAAACATTTAATTATTTTCCCATTCATTATTTAGTTGAATATATTAAGATAATCATGTAATTTTTATGAATTAATAATAAATTGATTCTGAAGACAGATATGTATAGTCTTACAATAACCATAATAACTCTGAATTTTTATAATTCTATTAATAACATTATACAAGTTGAAGTATTAATTGAATGTTGTACGAAATAATTTGTTATATATATATACTTGATTATCTATCTTCTAATACTCTTTAAATATTATATTTATTATTAATTTGCCTTCTTTTATATATTTTGTTTTTTTTAATTTTATTCCTATTTTTTTAGATTAAATCTACCCCAACCCCAACCCCAACCCCAACCCCAACCCCAACCCCAACCCCAACCCCAACCCCAACCCCAACCCCAACCCCACCCAACCCCAACCCAACCCCAACCCCAACCCCAACCCCAACCCCAACCCCAACCCCAACCCCAACCCCAACCCCAACCCCAACCCCAACCCCAACCCCAATTTATGTTTTTATTTTATAATCTTTTCATTTAGATTGATATATTAATATAATTCTATTTTAATATATATTAAATTAAACCTGTTAATCTATGCTAATTAATAATAAATTAATATTTAATCATTTAAATTTCTTTTTCACTATTTAAATATTATTTAGTGTTGTGGCATAAGAAGGATGCTCTTTGCCTAGAGTTTTTTATTCAATTATTTGGCACTGTAAATATGATTATAATGCTTTTTTATAATCACCTTGGTCTTAGTATATTGAAGCTATATTACTTAGTGTTGTGGCATAAGAAGGATGCTCTTTGCCTAGAGTTTTTTATTCAATTATTTGGCATTGTAAATATGATTATAATGCTTTTTTATAATCACCTTGTTTTGAGTATACTAAACCTATATTACTTAGTGTTGTGGCATAAGAAGGATGCTCTTTGCCTAGAGTTTTTTATTCAATTATTTGGCATTGTAAATATGATTATAATGCTTTTTTATAATCACCTTGTTTTGAGTATACTAAACCTATATTATTTAATGTTGTGGCATAAGAAGGATGCTCTTTGCCTAGAGTTTTTTTATTGAATTATTTGGCACTGTAAATATGATTATAATGCTTTTTTATAATCACCTTGTTTTGAGTATACTAAACCTATATTATTTAATGTTGTGGCATAAGAAGGATGCTCTTTGCCTAGAGTTTTTTTATTGAATTATTTGGCACTGTAAATATGATTATAATGCTTTTTTTATAATCACCTTGTTTTGAGTATACTAAACCTATATTATTTAGTGTTGTGGCATAAGAAGGATGCTCTTTGCCTAGAGTTTTTTATTCAATTATTTGGCATTGTAAATATGATTATAATGCTTTTTTATAATCACCTTGGTCTTAGTATATTGAAGCTATATTACTTAGTGTTGTGGCATATAATTTTTATTATTAATTTAGCAATTATAATAATTTTTTATTTCCTTAGATTGCTTATTTATATATTTGTAAGTTCCCTAAAGCCTTTAGTTGAGATGTTTAAAATAATTACTTAATATAAGCATAGTTTTCCTTCATTACATTATTCTTGAATAAAGTTGTTAATTCTCCAAATCTTAATTTAATTGACCAATATTTATTTTCCTTTCCATTTATATAATATATTACTTTCTTGAATAGATTAAATCTTGAATATATTATTAATATTGAACAAAATCTCTTCTTCATCTTTAATTTAACTTATATTTGATAAATCAGCATATCCATGATCCCAATCTTTTAATTCATCTATTTTACTTATATTAATAATAAAGAGAACATTCTTTATAAACTTTTTCCCAATATGTATATTTTTACTTGTAGATAGAAATCCTTGCATCTCAATTAGATTCCCTTTATTCTTTTTCATATATTAAATCTATTCTTCATTTATATAACCTCCTCTATAGCATTCCATTTCTTTTTTATATAACTTTTGTTATATATATATCTATTTAATTGCTTTAAATAGTTTAACAGTTGGTAATCTCACATATGCAAATTATAAAGGATTATTGCATACTTTTAATAGACAATTGAGTACTTTATAGTAAAAACATTATTTTGTATATAGTTGTAATTGTTTTTAATTAGGCCACTCACATTTATATTCTTTTTCATATTCATCAATCTGTTTATGATCCACATTTAAACATCTGCAAAAATAAACAAAATCCTTCTTTGCTTGTTGTTAATCCTGGCATATAGAAGATTTAGAAGACATCAATAATAAGTTTCCTTTAATCTAAATATTCTAAATAATATCCTAACTAACTTTTAATTTAAAGTTGATAAATTAGTTAATTATAAAAAAAGACTAAATACGCTAAAAGATTAAAATTTGGTTAGAGGTTATGATATATACTTAAATAAATATAAATTATAAATATTATCAGCAAATAACAAACTATACATGAAAATATTTATTTATATTGATTGATTCATATTTTATATTTAGTTATTATAAAATTAAATATGTTAATCAATAAGGAATAAAGAATAATATGTCAAATAAAAAGCATATATCCGGATGAAATCTTCTATTTCCATCTTGGACAGGCATCAATATATTTACATAATTTCTTAGCATAAGATAGAATTCCTTCACCAAAACCTGACAGGACAAGTCTAATAGTAAGTGTAGCTAATTCATTAAAAAAAATCTATAAATCTTCTCGTTTTATGCCATAGATCTAGAATTGAACAGGGGAGCAATTAAGGGCCATTTGTAAAAAAAACCGGGATTTTTATGTATAAAGAGTTAATGTCGGGGCTCCTCCTTAATAGGAAAATAATTAAAGGAAAGGACTACTCTACCAACTTATACAAGTCAATTGTAATGAATGTTCTCCCAAATTATTATCTTTCTTATACTGTGTTAAAAAGTTCCTTAAAAATGCTTCTTACGCATTAAGATGTTCAACATTTTATCCAGAACGGTAGACTATCAATCTATTAGGTAAAGTCTTATGAATTGATTTGAATTTTTTTATCTTAGTTAGCAACATACCGCAAATATTCTTTATCAATTAAGAGACAGGACATTTAATTAACTAATTTATAAATTTATTGAAGTATGCATTCATTGAAAATACTAAACCTATTGAACATTACTATTCATTTATCTTTGAAATGTGTAAAGCTGCAATAACACATGGTTGTTTCCCAAATGGTGGATTTTATAATCGAAATGGTGAACCTCCAATTTTAAATAATAATTTAGCAAATTATTATTAATCTAACTTACCATTTACTATTTTAGATTTATTTAGCATATGAATTGGACTATTAGTCATCATTGAATGTTTTATTTGTTATTAATTGACTTATTTATCAGATTATACTGTAAGTATTAATATTTATCCATCTTTTAATTAACTTTAATGTGATATCCTCCTTGCACAATGTATTTAACTATTAATTGTTGCTATAGGAACATGTAACCATCCTCTCCATTCTTATTGATATCTTTTACCTAAAAATATCCTATCATTATTATTAATTATAATAAATCCTAGATCTACAACAGGATAAAGTTTTTATTATACATATTTATGGCTAAAATTAATGACTTTTTATTAATGAAATATTTTATTGAATTTATTTAAATTTGAATTATATCGTGATGATTTTGATTTGCATATTGAAGTCTACCCAGTATTTATATTTCTTTATAAATCATAAAAAAGAATATAAATTTTAAACTCATCAACGATTTTTAATTACATACCAGGAATTACAGCAATTTCTCTTTTAAAATCTATTTTTTAGTGAAATGGATTAATTAAGATATTTCCTTAAATTAATTAAAGTTTTGAATGTTTATAAATATGCATAATAAGTGCATCCAAAATATTAATAAAATAATTATTTTATATAGGAACTTATATTAATTGTATTTAACATTCTTTAAGTTTATAATAAAATCGAAGTGTTTATAATGCTATTGTTGAATATACAAAGTTATATTATTAAATAACTTTTAAAAGAATAAAAGGATTACATTTTTCAATAGAATATTGTATTTCATCATTTATTTATATATCTAGTTGATATTTAAATAAATTTTAATTTATTTTGAACATTAGCTCATTACACATTAATTTTGGCATATTAATTATTTATATGAATAACTTCAATAGTGAATAATTTGATACTTGGCTTGCATAAGTTTAATTAGCTCAATAGAAAATTAAAAAATTATCGAATGATCAAATTTCTGTTGAGGAATTTGATAGACTTCAAAAATTGAGATAAAATTAGAAATAAAAAGTTGAAAAAAGAAAAATATAGTTGAAGGAAAAATAATAATTACGACTTAAAATGGGATGGAAAGGAAAAGGAATCAAAAATTTTGCTAGTTTTTGTAAATATTGTCATTGGGAATTTGGAGTCGCTAAATAATTTTGCCATCGTTGTCAAAGGCCAACTCTAACACCATAACAGAGATCATAATAATTAAAAGTAATGGTAGTAAATTATAAATAAAAGAAGAATAAACATATAGAAAAAAGGCAGAAATGGGAAATGTGGAAAAAGACAAAGGCAATATTATGGAAAAAAACAAGTACTCAATATACTAAATGGTAAAATTATACATCAAGTTAAGATTAAATTTAGTAATAGAAAGATCCTGTAGTACCTAAAGACGATCCTAATTTCAGGGCACTTTAGGCTGACTTTGAATAGAGAAAAATAAAAAGAGATAAAGATAGGAAAATTGCATAATTATTCAAAAGTAAAGGAAATAATTTCATGAAAGAAGGGGAATTACCAAAAAGCAATGGAATAATATACATTAGCTTTATAACATATTAAGGATATTAAATCTATTTATACTAATAGAGCATTAGCATATATTAAACTTAATAAATTTAAGAAGGCAGAATAAGATTGCTCTAAAGTTATTTAATATGTTTAATGCTTTGAAAAAGGATTCACTTAAAGTCCAGATTTATGCTTTAAAGCTTTTAGTAGAAGAGCTTTATCTAGAAAGTAATTAAAAAAATATGCATAAGGATTATAAGATATTAAATAAGCTTTAAAATTATTCCCAGATTAGAAGAATGCTTTAATATTGAAATAAAACATTCAAGACTATATTGAACATGAAAAGAAAAATACATAATTACATAAGAAAATATTAAATTAAAAGAAAGAATAAAATAATTAATAAAAATAGAGTTAGATGATGTAGAAATAAATAATTAAATAATTGGCAAGATAATAATAATAAAAAATATAAGAAACTAAAATTAATGATATTAAAGACAAATTAACTTTTATTAAGGAATGTATATAAAAATAGCAATTTGATTAATCTACTATTAAAAAAATTATAACTATATTGAAATAAGATATTTCTTATAAAAATGCATTAATAAGTATGTCAGCAATTTAAAAATTATTTAAAAGTATGATGAATGCAAATAAAATTGCCATTCCTTTAATTTATATATTGATTTAATAACCTGTAGGACAATAAAAATTATATAAATGTAAAATAGAAAATTTTTATAAAAGGATAGAACAATTAATCTCAAAGAAATAATTTTAATAAATTAAATAAATAATTTAATTATTAATAACACTTTCTTTGAATTAGAAAATAAGAATTGACTTAAAATCATAGAAAACATTCAAATTTATTTAACAAACATATCCGACATTGATTTCCCTTTACAAGAAGTAACCATATATGCTTACAAATTATATTATTTATTTAGGGAATTTAATGCATGGTGATTCATAAATAAAAATAATGATAAAGCCTCAACTTCATATTATTTTCTAAACAATTAATTAAATTCTAGGTTATAAATCATAATCTATGAAATATATTTAGCTTAGAAGAAGTTGTTATACATTATTGATTAATTTAATGACTAATGCAGAATATAGAAAAATAATTATTAATTAATTTATATTTAATAATCTTATTGCAAGGTTTGTAACAACTCCTATTGAAGAAAAATACAGTTAGACTTTATAAGGATTATTAGGAATTTTCATTAATTTGTCATTTCATTCATAATCTTAAATTATTAAATCTATTATTAATTCTGTCATTCCTTATTCTTTAATTTATAGACTTTCAAAAACTATTAATGGAAAGTAATAATGGAATAAAATACAGGATTTAACACTTATGGCTTTATCAAGGTTAGGCTATTGTAAAGAAATATATTAATAAAGAAAATATCTATTTAATTTTTTTACTGTATAAAGTTAAAAAAAAAGGGTTTATAAATCATGTTATAAGAATCTTTATAAATCTATGTACATAAAAAGTGATACAAGATATATAAATAAACAAAATAATCTTTATTTTACATTCTACAAATTAAATAACATTTTGTAATGGTTGTACATTAATTGGATTATTAACATAAAATAATGATTAATATTCAAAAGCATTAACAAATGAGATTAAATACTTGATATAAATAGTTAAAGATAAAATAGGTAATATGCGTAAAAGTTCAGCAATACTAATATCAAAATTAGCTAAATTAGAATCAAATAAGAATGTAGTTAGATAATTACATGGATTTGAAGTTCTTCAATCTGTTCATCAGCATATAATTAAATGATCAAAGATATATATATTAATATAATCATCATCAATGTTTAAAGAATTCATAATAAAAATTGCGTTTGTCTTTATTTTTCCAGTTTTTACAACTTTTTGGATGAATATTTGCTTTTGGCGGTCTTTTATCTTCAAAGTTATTATTTTTTGCCATTTTTCTGAAATGTTGACATATCTTTTATGCATCTTATAAATGCTGAACTCCTAACACTGTAAATTTGTAATCATATAAAGAGATGAAATTTTATATCCATACATACTTTAATCCATTTTAATTGAATAATTTATTAAGTTAAGTAATATTAACTTATTTAGGTAAATATCTCATGATTACAGCTATCCACCCTTAAATCTATTAATCTATCAAATTAAGAACAACTCGATTAATTTATAGTGAATCTCCAAAATACTTCCTTAATGATTTAATTTCTTATCTCAAATATGAATATGAGAGTTGAGCTTATTACTAATTATTGAATGATATTATAGAGCAAGGTTAACCTCTTACAAAAAGTCCTTAAATTTAAACTGGCTTAATACTAAACTTAGATATTAATTTATTATTAATTTCCTCTTTGACGTAATTAAAGTTCTTTAAAGTAGTGACAGGTGCCATATTCTTTAAAATAATACTTGTAATTCCTACCCACTATTCAACAATCTTATCTCCCATAGTGAAAGGTCTTTTATGATCATAATTATCAATTTTAAGGTGTAAAGAGTCAATAAATAGCTTATTGGCTTATTTCATGGTTAAAGCAGGTTTCCTATTATCCCCGTCTACAGATGTATCACAATCACTTTCTAATTCCATTTGTAGGGGTTTATACTCTTTGGATTGTATTCCCATTTAGTCTAGGAATGGTGAACGTACTGATACATGTGGATAAATAGATTTCATATTTTATATTACTTCGCTTAAGGAATGTATTTTATCTTTTTTGTAAGCTGATTACTTTGGGTAGTCATGATTTTAAAAGAATTGTTTTCTAGACTGAAGAAGTACTTTTTATTTATTTTAAATTGCTTTCTTTTTAGGGCATTTATTTAATTAATTATTACAAATAAAATTAAAATTAAATAATGGAAGTACCAGACTCTCATAAAAACAGACTCATAATAAATCTTAAATCATAAATAGAATATTATATCTAAAAAGAAAGAAACAAACAAATTGAGATTTAAAAGATAAAATAAGATTAGCTGAAATTTGGTTAAGATCGTTATTTAAATCTAAAAGATGAAAAGTTCAAATAAAACTAAAAATTAGCAGACTCAGTTGATAATAAGGGATTTAGCACAATAACTATAGAATTTATAAGATAAATTAAGATAACAAAGATTTATATAATCTGATCTAGACAGTTAACTCTTATCTTTAACTCAATGTATTTAAAATAGAAATAACGAACTTCAAAGGAATGTTACAAAGTTTAAAGACCTCAAAGAATAAAAATAATGTTATTAAAATTAGACTATATAGCTAAATTATAAAAAAGATAAATTTTAGTAAGCTAAAAACTTGACTTTAGAACACTTAACACGTAATTAAATCAAATTATAATAAAATCAAAATTAATAGAAAAATGTAAATAAATATCTTTAGCATTTAGATTATTAATTGATTAATCTAAATAAATAAATTGTATAAGTGCAGCATTAATTATAAAATTCCATCTTGCATGAGAAAAATTTAAGTATATAAATTTAACAATTCATAAACTAAAATAATTTAAATGACTATACAAAAAAATAAATATCAAGAGATTGAAAGAAATAGTTTAATAAGTGGATAAATTTAAAACTATTTCTATAAATAATGGTCGAAATATATAAAGATAACTCCATTGTAAATAAGAATTAAAACGAGAATGTAATATAAATTAAAAAAATTTACAAGATTATGAAAATTAAATAAGATTAATATGTTATCAATTAGATACTTTACAATCATAAAACCAATAAATAGTAGATTTAAATTTAAGAATTTCATTAGATAATGACAAAACTGTCGAACATTTATAAAGTCTTCACTTTAACAATACAAAAATGTTAGACATATTAAACAATAACAGTCAATAAAATAAATTCTTATAGAAATTACTTTCTCGTAAAAATAGGATACAAGATTTAATGTTGAATTATGAGATGATTAGTCAATTACATTGATTATTATTTATAAATACTGATAAATAAATTTATTTATTATAAATTAATGTAAAGCGCTATAAAGACATAAAACTGCACAAATAGTAAATGTGTATAATAAAAAAGAAGATTAATGAAAAAAGTAAGTGGACTTTAAGGCAAAATAAGATTAAAAGAGTAGAATAGTACAGATGAAGCAACATACTTCCAATAATCATTTCTTTGGAGTAAGACTAAATGTTTGAAAAGGTCATTTAGACGGTGTAAGAAGTGGACTATGGGTAAAAGGAGGATTTGTGAGTGGATCATAAGATTGCTTATTAATGGGCTGGTTCGAGCATGCAAATAATTTTGTCTGTCGAGATCATTTAGGTCCAATTTTTACTATATAGGCAAATTAGACTATTTTGTTTACAGGTGGAGCTTAAGGCAAAATAAAATGTTTCAATATATAGAATTTGATAGATCCTATATAATAAAAAAATGCAGGTTTTTACAGTTCAAGTTTCTAATAATATTATTTGGGGATTGAAGATTAATCATTAGATTAATGAGATGATTGGGATATGCGCTGGAGGAATTGTACAAATTTATAAGATTGGGGAGACTGCCTGGGACGGTATTTAAATTAATTGTTCATTGAATTGTGGGCAGATTGTAACTAATACAATATGGGTCAATAATTTAATATCTATTGCTAATTAGAAAGAAATTAATGTTATGGATTTAAGTAAATAAAAAAGTGTTTGTAATTTTTAGGTAGATTAAAAAGGGCTTGTTAATTAGATGATATATAACTAAGGATTATTAATATCTGCATAATAGAATCATAAATTGAGATTTATGGATTTAAGGGAGGGAAAATGTATTAAAAGTATGATAGGTCATACAGATGGCATTTCATGTGTTTAATTTCACCTTGATAAACATCTTTTTTCATCAGGGTGTCATGATGGATCAATAAGAATATGGGATATAAGGAAATTCAAGTGTTTAAATGATGTATTAGGACATCGTAAAAAGTATGACTAAGGAGTTCATTTTTTGAAACATCATCCTAAAATGAATGTTCTTGCATCTGGAGGAGCTGATTCTGTTATTAAGTTGTTTAGCCAACTTAAGTGATGATAAGTATTTTCTTATCATTTATTTATATTATTATATAAGAGACATTTATATTTGTTTATATATATATAGTTAGAAATGATCAATTAAATAATTTTGAGAATCTAGATTTATTCTTTTTTCTGTTTTGTTGTTTTAAGAAATTACTTACTTAATGATTTTTTAAAAATAAATTAACACGCTTATTTTATTTATTATTCTACTTTTTATATTTTAATATTTACACACTATATTTTTTTTTAAATTTATTACTAAAATTAGAATAATCAATAGTTTTTAATGATTTACGTTACTAAAAAACTTTTTTAGATAAAGAAGAATTAACAGGAGCTTTTTTATTAAAATTTTATTTAATAATGTTTATTATTTGAGGTTTTATAATAAAATAATTATTAACAGTTTATTAAACTTTATATTTAGGTTAAGAATTTCTATTGTATTTGTAATTTTTTTTCATTGTTTAAATATTGTATAAATAAATTAATTTATTATGAAGATATAGTTCAGCATCTTTATAAAAAAGCTAGAAATGAATATAACATCTAAAAATTTATATTCTATTTGTTGGTCATATAATAATAAAGTATTAAGAACAAAGCTTGCAATACCTGTAAAAAATGTGATATTTTTTAATGAATAGATTAAAATGATAATAGATATACCAATAGACTAAAGAAACCAAAAATTTGTTTAAACAATAACTTAATTATTCATTTAATAATACTAGAATTAATAAAAAAAGATAATAAGTTCTAAGAAGCTTTAATTATCACATTTCCTTTAATCACAATATCAAAATAAGCCTCCTAATATAAAATTGAATTTTACTTAATTCAATGGATTTGTACTTAACTTATCAATTAAATTCTATAAGAAAGAGAAATATGAGTAAATTGATCAATAATATAAATAGTAGACTTATAATGCTTATAAATCTATGAAACTTATTAAGAAATGTCCAACTCATAGTATTAATAAATCTATTTCTATGAAAAAGAAATAATCTAATTAGTAAGGACTATATTAATATAATCCAATTTAGTATATAAATATTGTAAATAAAAAGCTAAGTCATAATCCTACAAGGAGTATTAATAAAAGTACATATTCTAAAATCATTTAAAAAGATGCTTTTTTATATGATAATCATAACAGGTAAAAAAATGAAGTTTTATAATATTAGCGAATGAATAAAAATTATCAAATATTGCATTAAACCCATAAAAAAGCATAATCATAATTATAAATCTCAAAAAATAAGTAAAAGGATTATTTATAATAGATCTAAAGGATTCGAAATCAAAAAATGGTATATTAAAAGAAATTAGAAGTGAAATAAAAAATAGTTTAGAAATAGTTCATCTAATTAAAATAGTAGCTAAAGAAAGTAATCTAATAAAATAAAAGCAAAACATAAAAGTATAACAAGCTTAATACTAATTATTAGAAAGTGAAAGATTCATTAAATTGTAAATAGCTTTAATTTTAAAAATAAAAATAGATACTTTTTAGTAAGTAGAAATAATTAACTTCTGCTTAAAGAAATATTAAACAGATTAATGCATAATTATTGGATAAGTAATA
Organism: Lipophrys pholis; assembly: GCF_963383615.2. Lineage (NCBI taxonomy): Eukaryota > Metazoa > Chordata > Actinopteri > Blenniiformes > Blenniidae > Lipophrys > Lipophrys pholis. Next base: position 14,953 of record NW_028292145.1, read on the forward strand.
ATAAATACAAAGGTTGAATAAAGAGTATTTGAAGTCTTTATCGACTATTAAAAAATATTAAGTTTAGGTTTCGAAGCAGGCATTCTAAATATAAAAGCTGAAATAATTAAAAAATATTAAGGATAAGAAAATATAGTATTCTGACTAACCAATGAGTACTAATTATTAATAACTAAGGCTGTTAAAGCAGCAGGTGGATGCATTCAAAAGGTAAAAGCATGATTTAATATAGAATATATAAAAAATGTAAATATAGTTATAAAAGTTGAAAAAGATAGAAATTAAATATAAATAAAGGGAAATTTTATTTAGGTAAAAGGATAAATAAATAATGTAATTAAAAGAAGAATTACAAGAGATGTTAATTTTAAACTCGGATTTAAAGCACTCTTTTAGGAAGCCTTCCCATATAAGAGCTAATAGTATGCAATTAATAGAATAAAAATAGATCATTAGAAATCAAGAAGAGATTGAAGATCTTAATAATTAGATTAAAAAGAACTAATGTCAGTTAAAGAATAAAAATGAGTAATTACACTATTTAAATAATGAAATTTAGAAGTATAGAAGGAAATTAAAGTAATCAGATTAAAAAGTAACATAATTGTAGATTTAATTTATGAAGAAGTAGAAATAATTAAAAAATTAGATAAAAAAGGAAATAAGGAAATTTGAATAGTAAAAGTAGTAATTTAATGTTAAGTAGTCAAGATAGTCAAAATAAAGAAAAGTATATAAAAAGTAAATATAGGAATTAAAAAATCAGTTATCTATCTCAAATGAAAATTTGTAGAAATAGAGTTAATTGCTTAAGAATTCAAATAAACAAATTTATTAATTAAAGAATGATCTGAATAAAAGTAATTAGCAACTAACATTGAAAGTAACAGAATTAAAAAGGGAAAGCAATTAATATAAATCTAAATAAAATAAATTAAATTAGATAATTAATTAGAAAGCAAATGCTATATAAAAGATCAAACATAATAATAAATAATTGAATAATAGTGTTTAGTAATATATACAATAGATCTAGAATTTAAATTAGATTAATTAAAAGATTAAAGTTAAATATAATAATTAAGTTCATACTTTAAAAAATTAATTTAAATCTTAGAAAAGTAATTTGTAGAGAGATATACATTAGTATAGTTAGTAATTAAATAGATTAAAAGAATAATTGAAAATTAAGAAAAGAGTTTAATTAGAATTTAATAAATTGAAATAGTAGATGAGTTAATTTAATAGAATAAAAACTATAAATAAATAGAATAAAATAATAATTGAATAATTAAGATAATAAAATAGTGTTTTATAGAAAGCTATTGAAAATTCTAAAAGAAAAAAGAAATAAATTAAATAAAGTGCACAAAAATTTGATAATTTCAATGATATATAAGAGAAAGTTAAACTTTTATAATATTAAATTGCTCAATTAAAAAAATAAAACATATAATTGAAAAAGTAGAATTTTATGATAAAAAACTAGTCATAAAAATTATAATAAAGAAATAAGAAAAATATTTAAATTTATAATAAATAATAAAATGATAATTTAAATATGAAATAATTTTAAAAATGCAAAATTATTCTAGGGTAAAGGTAAAAGGAAATACATTATATACAATAAAAATTATCACCTTTATAAAAATAAAATAAATTATTGAAATAGTAAAAATAATAAACTATGAAGTAAATAGTAAAATTAAAATTATAATTACAAAATTAGATTAAGCGTAAATAGCCCACATTGGATAATATGCATAACTTATAAAAATTCACAATATAATCTAAATTATAATTTAAATAGCAATTAATATTCCAACTAAAATAAAAAATAGATAAGCAAAAACATAAAATATAGAAGCTTAAACAAAATAATGAAAATTTAATGAAATAAAATTATTAATTTAAAGGAAAATCATAATTTAAAGTACAGGAGAATATATAACCAAATAGTCAACATTTATTATAAAAACTAATAAAATAAATGATGTTAGGAAGTAGAAATTAATATGATAAAGATAAATATTAAAGAAGCAGAAGAGAAGGATAATTTTAAATAATTAATTAGGAGCTTAAAAAAAGTAGATAATAATTGAAGGTATGCAATCATTAAAGGAAAGAAAATGAAAAAAAATATTTGGAATTGAGATAAAAGAATATGTAAGTTCTATTAAAATTACAAACTGATGCGTAAAAAAATTAATTTAAAATAAAAATGATTTAAAAAGAAAATTAATCATTCTCTAAAAAAAATTCATAAATATTGCTATAAAATAAAAAATTGTATTAAATATCCAAGCAACATTAAGAAACTATTCTATAATTGAATGGAATTTAAAAAGAGGTAAGAATAATTCAATAAAAGCTAAATAGAATAAATTATTAAAAAGCATAATTTGAAAAGAAATTTATGTAAACAGATTAATAAAAAAATGTTATTTTAAAAGCTTATAATTAACTTAAATAGAAATTTAATTAAATATCATATAAAATTAAATATTAAACTACAAAATAAAAAAAAATTTAATAAGTAAAATATTAATAATAAACAAAATATATACGAAATTAATTATAAAGATAAAAGAAAAAAAATTTTTAACTTTTAAGTGAAATATAGAAATTATATTCAAAGTTATAAATGGGTAGATCAAATAAAATATATAAGTAGTAATAAAATAAACAAAATATTATTATTCATAGATAAGAAAAAGATAATAATTACTAAAATAGATAATTTAAAATAAATAAATTGAAAGAATAAAATTAAGGACTAAAATAAAAATTAAATAATGGTATTATATAAAATCAATAGTATAAGTTAAAAATAAAGTAAATTGATCTTTAGATGAGATTTAAATAATAGCAATTAAAAATGAGAGAAAATAATATTTAGAGTAAACTGAAATAATTTTAAGCTAATTATAAAAAACTTCAATAAAATAATGACCAAAAGTAACGTAAGATAATATAAAATTAACGTATTCTAAATAATATAAAGTAATAATCAGCAAATATGAAAGCAATAAGTAAGTCAAATGAAGACTTAATTAATCGTCTTAAAAATTAGAATTTATAATTAAATCTAAAATTAAAATATAAATAATAAAGTTTAAAATAATAAAAACATTAAAAAACTTAAAAAACTAGTAAATAACTTTAATATAATCAAATAAACGGTCTAAAAAATTAATTATTCAGGAAAGAAACAGAAATTGCATAATTACATAAAAATTATGATAAAATAAAAAATTAATTAAATTCTGTAAATATTTAATTGAATACATTTCGTAAAGCAAATTTGGTTTTATAGACTACAAATATCGGATTATCTAAGTAAAAACAATATTTATAAAAATAAATCTAATCCTTAAAATAATAAAATAAAAAGCTTAATTATAATTTAAGTAAGAGAAATAGATAAATTGAGCAATATAAAAATGAAATATAAGAATTAAAAAATGAAGTTTCATCTCTTTATAATTAAAGTTAGCAAAATAAAAAGTTATTTTCATCAAAGAAAAGAGATTTTGAGTAAATAGCCAAATAAAACATTTCTTTAAAAAGTTCAATGGATTATATTTAAACGTAAAATATAAAATTAAAGGAAATCCCTATTTTATTAAATAAAATCGCATAGATGTAGAACTACTAAAATCATTTATTGCAATAATTTCAAAAGAAGTAGATTGACAAAGATATAATAAGAAGATAATTATAATAGTAAAAGGCTGGAAGATTAAAAATATAAAAGTAAATGATATCCCTATTAAATTAAAAGCAGTAAGCCTAAAATTCTGCAAAAAGGAATGCTGAGTATCGTTTAGAATAATAAAAATAGTAATTGCATAAATAGACTAAATAATTACGAAGGAAAAACAATTCAATAAACTAGCAAAATGAAATGCTTAAAAATGCAATAGACTCTAAAATAAAGTAAAATAAGTAATTGAATAAGGAAATAGAGAATTTAAATGAAAAAGCGATGCAACAGACTTAGTAAATCATGAGAATGAAAAAAATGGCGGGAAATATTTAAAAGAGTTATAGTAATAGTGGTGGAGGAAGAAATTCCTCTAATTTGGAGAATAGACTTATGAAGATATAGAAGAAGATGATTAGTAAGAATAAAAACGATACTGAATTATAATTATTAAAGTAAAAGATAATTAGGTAGGAAGGTTCTAAATGGGGTGCTATTGAGACTTAACTTAAATTATAGTTAAGTAATCAGTAAATGAAAATTAATCAATTGCTTTAAAAAGTAATGCAATACTAAAAAAAGGAAAAATAATTTTTGATTCAGATTGAGAATAATTCCAAATAGAAATTAAAGTATTAAAAGTATGGTAAAACTATATTGGATTAAAAGAAAGTATTTTAAACAAAAGTTAATTAATTAAATTAACAATTGATTAAATATGATGCTATTATAAAGCAATTTAATAAATAAAGGTAAGCAACAGAAACTTAAAAGTATTAATATTAAATTAAATATTAATAATAAATTTACTAAAAAAATAATTAAATTTAGAAAGTCAGATTATAATTATAAAATAAAATATCATAATTGCAGTTTATGCATTAAAAATAGTCATAAGTTTATACATTCTTTAATTCATAAACAAAATATATTTAGTTAAAGCATTATAATAAAAAATTATAAGAAGAAATTAAAAATATTATTAAATAAAAGTAAATACTATACCAATAAAATTAATAATTCAAAATTAATATTCAATCATTGAAAATTAATAATTAAAAATTAGAAGATAATAATAGATCATTATTAAAGGAAGTAACAGATATGAAAAAAGATTTTGAAGTTGTAAGGAAATATGTAAATAAAAAATAACAGATGAATATATAAATGTAGAAAGTAAATTAATAAATTAAATGTAAATTATAAAAGAATATAATTTAAATTAAGATGTTGAAACATTAGAAAAATAATCTATAATAGGAATTATAATTATTTAATAAAAAAATTGAATTTTATTCATAATAAGATAAAAAGAAACATGCATTAAAAATTAGATTATCATAAAGGAATTTAGAGGTATAATAATTTAAAGTTTATTAGCATAAATATAAATAAATGTAAATATAATATGCAAAAATTTAAAAATAATATGAAAAGGTTTGCCATTTAAATAAAAGTTATTCAAGAAAAATTTAATAGCAATAACAATAATACAACAAATTAAAATCTCATGAATAATAAATTCTGAAATGTTATTAATAACTTAAAAGATAATTAAATATAATAATTAGAAAAAGGGCCAATAAATAAATATAAAATATAAATATAAATAAAAATATAGTTTAATAGATTTAAAGAATAATAATTAAACAGAAAGAAGTAATAAATGAATTATAAAAGAAACCTTAGAAAGATGTATAATCTTAAAGAGTTATTAAGTAAACAGCTTAATATTTAAATTGTTATAAATATATGGTATTTTAAACTGTTAAAAGTATGAATCTATAAATATAATTGATAAAGCAAAAAAATAAATAAATGTAAAGTACAATGTAGTAAAAACATTATGATTGTGTAACACTTCAAATTTAGTTATAAAAAGTAAATTAAAATAATTTTTAATTAGAGAATTTAATAGAGATATAAAGAGTCAAAAATATTGAAGATAATTAGCAGATATAAAATTTATAAAAGATGAAAAATATTTTGGAATAAAAACATTTCGATAAATAGATTCATATTGAAAAATTATAAATTTAAATTTAGAATTTAAGGCAAAAGATCAACTAAATGAGTTTTTAGATGAAATCATAAAAATTGAATAATAATGAATAAAGTAAAATCAATAAAAATTAATACAAATAAATATAGAATAATTATCTTTTGATTTATGATTAGAGAAAGCGTATTATTAATAAATTGAGATAATTAATTGAGTATAAAACAGGTTATAGGTATTAATCTGTCACATAATTATTATAATAATTATAAAATTTATTAACACATTGATATTATATAAGATATATTATTGATATATAATTATATATATATATAAATTTATACTCACGATTAAGAAATCAATTTTCGATAAATTCATATAATGCAATCGAAAATTGTAATTAAATCTACACACTAATGAAAAAGTTTATCTAAGGGAGGGGAGGCTCTTAGATGAACAAAAAAAAAAAGAGAAAATATGATTATTATTATTATTATTATTATAAATTTATATAATATAATTCATAAAAATATTCTAGATTAATTAAATGTAAAAATCATAAGAATTAAAGGCTTTAGGGAATGCCTAATTTCAAAAAGGCAATTTCTAATAAGCAGTAAAGATCTTTACTGAAGCAATCTCTGTAAATCCAGTAAATCATGTATTATACTCTAATAGATCAGGGGCATATGCATCTTTATAAAAATATGATTAAGCATTATAAGATGCTAATAAGTGCATTGATATGAAGAATGATTGGCCTAAAGGATATAAAAGGAAAGGATTGGCTTTACACAATTTAGGTAAAGTTGAATAATAGATAAAGAATTATTAATAGGGATTAAAATTCATTCCTGGTAATCAAGAGCTTACAAAGGATTTATAATAAGCTAAGAAATCAAAGGGAGGGGCAGGAATAGATAATAAATTTGCAGCTTAATTATTAATAAAATTATCAACAAACCCAAAAACAAAGCATTTAATACAGAAGCCTGGTTTCCTTCAAAAAATGCAGTTGCTACAGTCTAACCCTATGATGATGATGCAAATGATGAATAGTGATCCTGATATGAAGTTGGCCTTTTAAGTAATGATGTAAGGGTTTAATCCGGGGGATATTGATCCTACTCAATTTAAAGGGGCAGGTTAGGAAATGCCATCATTTAATTAAAATAAACCATAGCCTAAATCATAGCCTAAGCAATAGCAACCTAAGTCATAGCAGCCTAAGCCTAAAATATCATAAGGGTAATCATTAAAAGAGAAAGGAAATAAGTTATTCAAATAAAAGGATTTTAAAGGGGCTATTTAATTCTATAATAAAGCTATATAATGCTAGCCTAATGAAGTCTTATTTATAAATAATAAAGTTGCTGCATTGATATAACTATCTAATTTGAATTAAGCTTTATAAGAGCTATAAAAAGCAATTCTAATTATATAATAAGGTAGATGCAAAGATTATATTAAGAAGGCTAAAGTCTATGCTAGAAAAGCCTCAATATTATCAAGACTTAATAAATTGGAGGAAAGTATTAAATGGTACTAAAAATCATTATTATAAAATAAGGATGAGAAAGTGAAGACTGATATGAAAGAAGTTGTTAAAAGAAAAAGTTAAAAGTAATCAAATTAATATTTAAATGAATAATTAGGTTAAAAGGCATGTTAGTAAGCAAGTGTTCTTTTCAAATAAGGTAAATTCCCTTAATCATTAAAAATGTATTAATAAGCAATAAAAAGGAATCCATAAGTAGCTAAATATTATTATAATAAAGGAATGTGCTATATTAGATTAATGTAATTCTCAAGGGCAAGAGATTAATTCTAATTATGTATAATTAAAGATAATGGTTATGTAAAAGCATATGCTAAAAAAGGAGATTGTCATAGCTTTATGAAGTAATATCATAAAGCTTTATAATGCTATGATAAAGGATTGAAGTTATAGCCTATGAATACTCTTTGTTTATAAGGGAAGCAAAAGACTCAGATGGCAATGTATACATCTGGTGGAAATGATAAAGAGCAGGAGTAAAGAGCAAGGCATGCTATGGCAGACCCATAAATACAAAGCATATTAATGCAGCCTTAAGTTCAGAATGCTTTACAATAAATTCAGAATGATCCTAAAGCTGCTAATAAAATAATGAAGAATCCTGATCTTGCTGCAAAGATTAATAAATTGATCATGGCAGGAGTTATTAAGACTGGTTGATCATTATATTATATCATTATTATTAATATATACTATGTATTTAATTATATTTACTATTTAACTAATAAATATCGATTAATTATATTCTAATAATAAATTCTTATAATTAATAATCATATTATTTTGTATCAATAAAAACAATATTTGTTTTAATTATTATTATTTATTTTTTTAAAGGTTTATTATTCTTATTAGTAACTAGAGCAATAAATATGAGATGCTTAATAAAAATCACATCGTATTGTAGGCAAAATCTTATTTTATTATTTTAGAGTAATAATATGACATAAGTTGATTACTTTTATGATACTATTACTTTCCATTATATTTGCATGTATCATATATTTAGTCATTAATGATACTATTACATAACTTAATACAAATAAATAGTAAAATTTAAATAAAGTTAAATATAATAAATTAAGAGTCAATCTTTTTCCTCAGCAGGTTTAGATGCTAATTGTGCTTCCCTAATGACATAAAGCACATACATAGGGAAAATAACAAGTCCAGTTCTCATAAAACGTAATAATAAAGCCATTAATGAATATAAAATATGAATTAATAATATCAATATGTCAAGTTACCAATTATTCCTTTCATCAAGATCCCACATCATAAAGAATGAATAATAAATATAAAAGACTAAACTCTAGTAAAGGAAGTTAATGGTCAGTAATGTATGTATTTATCATATATTGCAAGGCTACATATCTGATTTGTATTATATTGATAGAAGTAGAGAGTTCAAGATAGGGGAGGCAAGGGATTTAGGTATTAATTTAGGAAGGAAGTGGGCTTAATGCATTGCTGACGTATCCCAATTTTCACATGCTAATCAAACTAAAACACCTTTGTTATTAATCTAATTAACATTTAGTAATATTTGGGCTAAGGTATTTGATTTCTAGAAGAAGTTAGTCTACCATAAGAATAAATTAATATACCAAGTTAGTGATTCAGATAATAAAATGTTGAAGATCTTTTCTGATGATAAGGAAGAATATTAAACTTTTAGGTAATTAATTATTTAATTTTTGGTTAGTAATATTAAAGGCATTTTTAGTGCTTTTGATGTTTAGGCTAATATTAGTTGGAGATTCGTTGATGGGATTCTTAATTACTTTATAGAATTTGTTAAAGAGGAATAACACTTTGCTGTTAATTCTAAATGAATATATAATAGTTTTTATAATTATAATATATAATATATATATATATACTTAGCTTAATTTTATATTTGACATCGATTCTATTAATATTATTGATATTTCATATTAATTCTGAATCCTTTTTTATTAATTATCTTTATTTTATTAGTTATAGTAGTGATAATAATTAGTGAGTAAATTAGTATTTTAAAATTTAAATATATTTTTAATAGTAAGCAAAATACTATTATATTATAAAATATTAATATTACTGAAGTAGTTAATTAATATAAAAAATTAAATAATAAAAAGTATTAATGTATATATATTCATTTTAATATTAAATAATTATTGATTGATTAATTGTATATTTACTTAACATATTAATTTACTAATATAAATAAGATACATATTAATATATGACATCTGAAAAATCAAGTGGAGGATCTAAAATCATTAAGAATGTAATAGATTAGACAAAAGGATAGTTACAACGTAAGCAATTGAAATAATTGATTATTTCTCGCTTTATTAAAGATTTTAGTAAAGGGAAGAAAAGAAACTTATAAATGATAAGGAAAGAAGTTTAGGAATACTTTAATACTGAAAAGATTAATTAACATGGTCTTAAAAATCTTAAGATAAGGGTAATAAATGCTTGCTGCAATATGAAAACATTGAAATCTGTAGCAACCTAAAAATCAATTATAAATCAATAAAATTATCAAACTGAAAGAGCCGAAGCATAAAAAAAGTAATATAAAACTATCTAAAATCCATAAAAAGAAATAAATAAAATAAAAATAAATTAAACTAATGATTATATGAGTATAGATTCATAAGATTAATAATTAGATAAAGTTAGTCCAAGATCAGTTTATATTGCATAAAGAGTTAATTAGGATTAATGGTCAAATTTAGTCAAATTTGATACCAAATTATTTTAATCATAAAAAGAGTAACTTAAATAGAAGCATGCAAGGCTTAAATTAAAAAATAAAATTTAATTAGATAAGCAAATACAAATGAGGGAATTGAAAAAAATTAAATAGATTTAATAATAAAATTAATATGTTGAACTTCAAAATTTACAAGGAAAAATCTTCGATGATAAAGAAAAAGAAAAGATAAAAATGCATCAAAATAAAATTAATTAAGAAAAGAGGATGAGAGACAAACAAATAAAAGAATAAAATAGAAGAAAGAAAAAATAATTATTTGAATTAAAATCGCAATAAGATGAATTACTTAAACAGATTAGAAGAGAGATAGATAATTAGAAAAAATAAATTAAATAGAAAAGAGAGGAATAAAGGCAAAGACTTTTTAAATTGATGGTAGATAATGAATAATTCCAGAAAAGACTTAAATTAGAGAATATAAGAGACAAATAATAAGATGTTAAACTTCAATAATAATATACACTATTATTAAAAGAACAATAATAAAGAAGACAAAAGGAGATACATGATAGAGAAAGTAAAATGAAATCTATTCTTAATTCATTTGCTGATACAGTTATTAAAGATAAAAAATAACAAATAAGACTTTAAGATTAGAAATTGTTAAAACATTTTTCAAAATTGGAGAAAAAAGAATTATAGAATGAAATAAAAAAGAAAAAAAATTTATAAGTTTTGAAGACTTAGTTAAGACATAAATTAGAAATGCAGATGAATGAAAAAAAAATAAAAACAGAATAAGAAGAAAAATTGAATAAACAGCAAGCAATATATTGGAAGAAAGATGTTTAGAATTATTATAAATAATAAAATGATAAAGAAAAAAAAAGAAAGGAAACATTCAAACTTCATCAATCAATTCTATTGAATCAAATAGAATAATCTAAAAAGAGGAAAAATATGAAAGGAATATTTAAGATGAATCCTATAGAACTGTTGATTAATAAACCTATAATAAAGAAGGCTGCTAAAGATTAATAATCTCATCTTATTAAATCATATATCAATTGATTAAATATTATTTTTATTTTTTATTTATCATATTTACATAAACATGATATATTATTATTATTATTTATTTTAATTGTAAAAATAATAAATAATACTTTACATATAAATAAATTTTTATTATATGAACATTATTATAATATCAAAGATGCCTTAATTTAAATGCCTCAGTTAAGTTCTTAATATAATTATTTCCTACTCCAATATTAATAATTCTATTCTACAAATCTTTAAGCTTAACAGTAGAATCCATCAAAGCCTTAACCTTATTTTACATTTAAGCTTATCTTACTTCAGATTATTCAAGTTCCCTTTTCCTGCATGATAATAATTTATTCAATTAATCTATCTAAGCTTAATATGCATTAATTTTTTTATTAAGGTAATTTTTTAATTCATTAATTTCATTACTGTGATGATTTACTAATTTCTATTTAGCTTAATTATTTGCAGTCTATGATTAAAACATTAGTTTTTATGCATTACCTACATTTGCATTGAAATGTTGTTATTTATGTTTGATTGATTAGTTAATCTTTTAGATTGTTGATTATTTCTCATTTATTACATTTTTAAGATTATCTACTTATATCCTAAGCTATTAATTCAATTATTGTAAAGATTTAATCTGGTCAGTTAATTATATATTCAAATTCTCAAATGAATTTTATTTTTACTTTAATTATTCTGCAAATTCTTTTCTATTAATATCATTTTTATTCCTTGCTTTAGTTAAATCCTCTGTTAATATTTTAATAATTTATTGTAGTTTTTTAGTCTCTTAATTCAACTATTTTTAAATACTAGTATTTGTATCTTGTAAAATCCTATTTTATTTATTTCTATCTTAAATAATAGATTTCAATTTAGAGTTTTAACCTTATAAAAATTTAGTCTTCATCATAACATTATCATTATCTTTAATAAGACTTTGTGAAACTAATTATACTTTAGACACAGATGCTCTCATCTCTCTTTCTTTCTATACCATCATGGCATTAAACTCAATATTCATCTTTTAATTCTTACTATCAGATGATTGCATCTCTTTTTAATATAATTTCCTTAGACGTGCTTTCTGATCATGTAAATCTTATATCTAAGCATTCCTCTGCTTAATTAATTAATTACATTTAATCAATTGATGACTTATATTCTATATTTGACTTTAGTACATTGATCTAAGACTAGTAATATCACCTTCATATAATTGAGCTAATCTTATCTTTGTGGTTTAATTCTATCGAGTATGAGATTATATAAGGTCATATATCCTCCTATTTAATTATTTTATCTCATTATTCTTATTCTAATCTCTTATAGATGTTGAATTCCTTAAGTTTTATATATAATCTGTTAATCTGTTAATCTCCTATGTCTTAGTATTAAGCAATTATTTAAATATAGTAATTTACTCTTCAAAGAATATTTACTTCTATTATCTTCCTTTATTTATAATACTTATCTAATATTGTAAAGATTAATCATATCTATCTTTTGCCTTCTATATATTCTATGCATATTAAGCTTGTGTCTGCTCTAATTATTTCCTTAATCTTTACTTCTATTGTAAACTTATATCTAAATCATTTGTTGATGCTTCATGATTATTAAATATCTTATTCTGAAATTATTAATTGGATATATTTAATTGTATATTTTAATGCTAAAGTCTCTTTATCTTAATATTGAGAGCTGATATGGCTTACTATTAATTCTTTTTAGCCTTCCTTCCAAGATCATATACATTCTGTTAATGCTTAGTATTAATAAGTTACATCTATTGTTAATTAGCTTTATTTAATTTACTTATTTAAGTCTTATAATCTTCTATTTAACCTACTAATCTCTATTGAGCAATCTTATTAAGTCTACAAATCTATTTCTTCTAATCCTCTTTCCTATGAATTTAATCCTTTAATTTTCTAACTTGTTGCTCATAAGCCTCATTAGATCCAAATTGACTTCTCTTCATACTTTGTATTTGTAAATAAGTCTCATTCTAGAATTTAGCTTTAATATTCTATATCTAAATATTCTTAAGAGTTTAAATCTATTGGATTTGATCCTGCAATCTAGATATCTAATTAAGTAATCTATCAATTTCTAACCTATGCTATAATTCCTTCTTTTAAAGTTAATTATAAGCAAGTCTTGTATTATTTTAATAATTAGATTTAATGTTCTAATGATTAACATATTATGAATTAGCTTTATTCTTCCATGATTATGATTATAATTTCTTTTGATGTATAACCTTCAAAAGATTCTCATTCTAGCCTAATAAATGAGTATTCTGTTTAAGAAGTACTTATATCTTTTACTATAATTAATCTATCTTATCCATATTCAATTTTAAGAAAGTTATTTCATCTTAGAGATTTAAAGCATGGTTTTAGAATGATCTAGCTTTACCCTTCCAATATTATAGTTATTAGGCAAGTGAACCCATCATCCTTTTTTAAGGACTTTAGATGATCATGTTTGAATTACTATATTGTTGACGAATTGGATTAAATAATGATTTTTGAGGAGAATGTTTACTACTCATAACGTTTAATATTATTTTATTAATAATTTTATTATTAATAATTTATTATAATAATTTATTATTGTATTATTGTATTATTGTATTATTGTATTATTGTATTATTGTATTATTGTATTATTGTATTATTGTATTATTGTATTATTGTATTATTGTTATATTAATGTTATATATACATACATAATATATAATAAACAATAATACATAATAAACAATAATACATAAATAATAATTGATTCATTATACTTATTGCTTTTTCTCATATAATGTAATATAATGTGAAACTAACTGATTAATCTTCCCATTAATCTAAGATGATAAATTCCTTCGTAAATACCTTCTATAAATGCAAACAGTAAAAATAAACAAGATAACAATGAACACGAAGCAACAAATTCCAATAATTAAATAAGTATGAGTAGCTTAAGGCTTAATCCTATTCTTATCAATGATATAAGCATTACAATCAGTAGGTGGTTCCTCAAGGCTATTACAAACTAATTAATAAACATCCATAGCATCAACTTTACCATGTAAAGTTACATTATTAATAACTACTGAAGGAATATGATTAACACCAGCTCTTATCTTCATCTTTCTACTATTATTTAAAATTGTATAAGTTTAAATCTCTTACTTAATTAATTAATCAATTCTATCATCTATAACACCTAATTTATAAAGTTGTTTATTAGAACATTCTTATAAAGTAATTGTCTAATAACAGTAATCATCAATAAGATTCATGTAATCCCACCATTTATGAGGATACCTTTGATATATAAAATGTTCCCTTAATTGTTGATCTATTATATCTGTTCCATTACCTACTTAACTCTCTCTATTAGTTGCACAATATGAAAACTTTTGATAACAATCATTTTAATCGCAGTAAGGGCATTGGACAGTCTCCCATATAGGTTAAAATTTAACTTTATCTTTAACAGTCTTATAAAAGTCATGAAAGTTTCTTATTAATAATGCAGAATGTCTTTAAGTCTCACTAATGAAGAATTTAATATCAACAATCTTAGATAATCTTGTTGTAAAGTTAATTTTAACAATAATTAATTCTTTAGGATTTGCTAATATATATTATTTAATAATCTAACCATCTTCATATGAGATAAGTATTGTTGGTATATTAACTTTATATCCATTCCCGTCATCCATCATTGTAATAGATTAAGTATCTTATTCCTTATTATCAAATATAATAGCCATTTTATTTAGTTCATTTTGAGCATTTAGTGATTTTGTTACGAAGTTACATTTATCTCTTTAGATTAGTATGAAATTATTTAAGGATGATGCATTATTATGCTTTTAGATATCCTATTAGTATTTACAGTTGTCTATTGGATTTGCTAAGATCAATTGTCCTGATGTTTACATGCCATAAGGAATTCGACCATAATTAGCATGACTGAATTTGATAGAAGTTTCAAATTTTTATTTCAGTTCTCTAGGCCTATGAATTATTAATTGACTATTAATCACACTCAATACAAAAATCAACATTATATTTATTATTTATAATGATTAAAAAGTTAATATTCCCTTTCGTCAAATTGCAATCATTAAAAATAATAAAAGTAGAGTAATACTAAAATACATTCATATATTGTAATTAATTAAATAAAAACTTACAAATTAATCATCTTGGTCTTATCCCATATGAATAAATACATCTTAAAAATGCTTTACAATTAACTAAATCTAAAGAAGATATTTAACATATTATAAATCTATATTATAATATATTAGGAAATAATGGATTACTTTAATACCCCATTTTGAATAATATGGCTCAAACTATTGTTCTCTTAGATTATAAGCAATTATTTCCCATAATTTAATTTCATGATTTATTGCATTATTTTCCTATGCCTTCAGTCCTATAATCATTTATTCAGAGGCTGCTTCAAGATAGTATTAAAGAAGATATTATAAAGTTCTGCAAAATCATTGAAAAGAAAATCTTCTTAAAAATAGATTAGAAGTTAATTAATCAAATTGCAAATGATTTAATTGTAAATAATATTGTTTAAGCCATTTATTACCTTAAAATGGCAGCTTTAAGTCGAGGCTACTAAATCGCATTCAAACAATAATTGCTTTAATAATCAAAACTTTTGTATTAATAAAATAAAGCAAAGTAGAAATAACAAAGATAAAAGAATTATTAATAAATGTTAGCAAGGCATAAATCGTAAAAGAAGAAAAATAAGAAAAAGAAAAAATGAATTGAATATATAATTATTTATTTTATATTACTTATTTATGTAAAAAGCCTTAAGGATTAGTAATTGTGAATTAAAAGTAGTAAATGACATAAACATAAATAGATAATAATAGAATTTTAAATTAATTGGAGTTAATCCCTTAAATAAAAAGTTTCATGTAATAAGCAAAATAAAAATTGCAAATTGATTTTAAAGAGATTGATATTTATGGGGATAAATTAGGAGAAAAATAAAGATAAAAATAAAAAATACTCATAGAAAATCAATAAATTATTTTAAATCTTATCTCTAAGAATAATTTAAAAGGATAGAAATTACATCCTCTGAAATTACCTCCTAAAGATTTATTATTCAAAATTAACTAATTAGTCATAATAAAGTAAACTATTTAAAAGAATAAATAATAGACTAGCAAAATAATTACTACAATGTAAAATATAGAAACAAAACTAGATAAAATAATCTCTGATAAAATGAATTAAATTTATAAAAAGTGAAAATAAGGTAAATAATAGTCATTTAAAATCAGTATCTATATATTAACATACCCCAATATCATAATATAATATCTTATACAATCAATATATCATGTCAAAGTAAATTATTTAGATTATTAATTAGTCGTTTTATTATTTTCTCTAAGTATTTCAATTTCCTGTTGTAATTGTGTAATATATTTTTATTTACCATCTAAAGATATTCCTAATTCCTTAATAATTTTATTAAAATATCTTTAATTCTTTTCAGTATCAGTAGTTAATTATTTTATCATACCATCTTTTAACAATAACTATTTTTATAATAATTTAATGCTTTATAATAACTATTAATACGATTAATCATGTTTAGGATAACTTTAAATATGATATTTAACTTAAACCCATCTTTCCTAAAATTTCTTTAATTTTTTGTTAATCTAAATATTAATCTTTTTCTCAATATTATACAATTATCTATAAGGTATTTCAAATCTATTATTTTAATAATCTATATGTCTTGCTTACTCTTTAATATATCTAATAGGAGACCAAGTTAATCTAGCCTGACACACTTAACAATATTATTTATACATAATGCAATAATCGAATTAAATAATTGAAAGGACTCGTCCTCGTCGTAAAAAGGTTTAGCATCCATCATTTATGAGAGTAGGCCTTTGCCATTCATGTAAAAGCAAGCATAAGTTAACATATGGATGCTATCGTAATTATTATCCAACAAGCTGCTAGAAAAGATTCTGCTTTGATTGCTTGCTTTTAATCTATTAAGACAATATTTCCTTAATCATATCAAATAGTGGAACTTGGAGATGTCCTTATGCAAGAAGAGCATGTAAATGCAGAGGTTGTACAATAACTCGAAGAGATACAAACTACATTTAAATTACTAATGATTCATATCCAATTATTCAACTTAAGCAAGCTTATGAATTATCATGTGATATTGATAAGGGATATAAAGGACTTATTAGAGAGAAGATATCACAAACTATTGATATGAATAATAAACTTATTACCATAAGTCATTAAGCATAATCTAATGATTAAAAGATATTTGCTATTAAATTATTATAATCTAATTTAAAGGCTGTAGAGATGGCTGTACGAGATCAAATTGATAATGATCTTATATTAGATGATTGATATATATTCATTATATTTAAAAGTAATGCTAAGGATATGATATTATTTAGTGAGTCCATGATTGAATAGGTTTTGGAAAGTTTAAATCTTTTTATTTGTAATAATATTTTCTTTCATTATATATCTAGCTGATAACTGGATGAATAGTTATTTTGCTTTTGTTTTTTATTTTGATATTTTTGTTTTAATACTTTTATGGTTGCTTTTTATAAGCTGTGAATATTATTGAACTTTTATTTGACATAATAATATTTAGTAATTAAATTCATTATTTTTTGCATTTTAAATATTAATTAAATTGTTGATGAAGTATTTATTTAATTCTTCTTAATTTTGATTCTTAAAAAGAATTATAATATAAATCATCTTTTTAAATAAAGCCTATATATTCAAGTAATTTATTACCTGATTGAAAACTAGTAAATAATTAATTTATAATTTTATTAGTTTTCTTTATTTGCCTATATTCTTACTTTTATCTATCTATATCATAAATATTGGTAATTAATAAACAAGATGTATTAAAGACTCTTTAAACTTTCTATGAATTATTCGTCTATATAAAATAATTCTAAAAGTAATTAAATTTTACTTATTTATTCTATTTTTCTATTTTGAGCTCAATATTATTATTAATAATATTAAATTTATTTTTGACTGATTTAAGCCTACTTATTAAATATTGCAGAAATGAATGCTTGGATATATTATACTTTTCATCTCTAATTAAAAGAATACAATTTATTTGAAATATATATTAATAGCTTCAAAATATGCTTCTATTACGCTATTATCAATATTTTTCCTTGCTATCTAAATATTCTCTATACAATTTATGTTTACTTATCTTACTTAAATTAAATGAATTAGATATTTGGGATTTTTAAGTAAATTTACTTATTATCTAAAAGATATACTGACTTGATATTAAAAAAGTTGGTATAATATTCTAAATATTTATTTCTTTAATTAGATTTATGACTCTTAATTTTAAGTGAGTATATTTTTAATTCTATTTCTTTATTAAAATCTTTACAATCCATTATTAAAGACGGAAAACGAAAATTTCTAAATGAAACACTTATATATATAGATTTATTCTTATCTAATAAATAATCGACAATCTATTGCTTCCTCTTCTCAACAATGAAAGGATATTATTAAACTATTTCTATCACATTATTTTGAGGGATTAATATTTACTTAGGATAAACTGCATTCTTATTAAAACTATCAATTATTTGAGTTATATATCTTACTTCATTTTAATTTTAAAGTAGTATTATAACAGACTTGAAATTATAAACTAACATGAGTTATTTAGCATAAGTTTATAAATAAATATTCAACTGTTAAGCAGTTAAATGAATTGAACCATACAATTTAATTTAAGGACTAATTCTCAAGTCTATAATTTACATCGCTGAATATAACCCATTTTGCCTTTGTGCAACATCATGCTTAAAAAGCTGATAAATATAACTGTTAGTACATATTTTAATGCCTTTATATGCTTCTCTTGTATAAAAGTTATTTATTTAATTTTTAATGTTTTTTTCAAAGCATGTCCCCATTTAAATAATAACTATATATATATATTAAATTAATAATCATAATGATTAAAACCACTCTATTGCAGATTTATAATATGTTAATGGCTTTTATTAAATAAGCTATCTTTCCAATACATCATATATAAAAGATTAATTTTAAATGTATTTAATAATTTTGAGGCAATCTAACTTCTTACACATGTATAACAAAAATTCATTTTATAATCCTTTGTTCTTATAAAAGAGGAATTCCTTTTTTGAAAAATCTATCAAATCTTCAAATGTTAATTATTTTTTTCTATATGAATATCGCTTATTAATAATCTTCTCTATCTTAAGCAATGCCTCTTTTATTTCTGATAATCATTTTACTTTAATTTTCAATTTAAATTTATGACATGAAAGCAGCATTATTTTTCATCCAAATTGCCATATGCTCTTTCTAAATCATTTTAAATTATGGAATACATCTAAGCTTACGTTTAAGTGTTTGAAATGATTATAATTGTATTTCTTTGATAAAATCCTCTCTTTATTTGTAGAAGATCCTATATATCCAATGACTGGAGATTATCCACTAAGGATATATTTTTTAGATCTTTTTTTTATTTTATATTATTAATTAAGCTAAATAATTAATAATATTCAAGTATTACGCGAAGCAACGCTAAATCAATTAAACCCATTCTTTTGATGTTCTTTTAATTTTTGTTTATTCCTTTTTAATATTCTTTTCTTCCTTTTGATTATTCAATACTTAGTTTATTTATTTAGCATATTTATTAATTTCCTATTTTTATACTTTAGGCGGCTTAATTTATTTATTATTATCAAGATTAATTTCCTAGATTTAATCTTCATCAAATATTTACTTTTTCTTATTTATTAAGTCTGTACAACTTTAACTTTTTTGTTATTTTATAGTTGTATTTTAGGTGGTGGCTAAATTTTAGATTATTGCTTTATTTATGGCTTCTTTTATTTAATTTAGATTATAGGAGTGTTATACAGATTTATTTACGTATATTGGGGCATTGTATTGTTCTTAACTACTTGAGTTTTATATTTTTGTTTAGGTTCTTCGTTTTTAATGTTATTAAGTGGTTTTTAAATAATTTATTTAATATTATTACTTTATTTATTATTACTTTATTTATTATTACTTTATTTATTATTACTTTATTTATTATTACTTTATTTATTATTACTTTATTTATTATTACTATTACTTTATTTATTCTTTTGAGTAATATTAGCAACTAAATTCTTATTTTACTAAATAATATTTTCTTACTTAATCTTATTATTATTATTATTATTACTAGAATACTGTTGCTTATATTAACTAGAATAAGTAATATTATAAACAGATGTGAAATTAAGATTGGCTTTAGGCTTAGGTAAAGGATACCTCTTACTATTCTAATGTAAAGCAATCTGTTTACTAACAGCACAATTCAAATATTAATTGAATTAATTCTTATTCAATTTAAAACTTGAACTACTATAAATCTATTATTATCTTAATTCTTTAGTAGTATTATATCTACTTGGTTATATCTATTTATTTATTAATAATTTTCTATAGCTATAGGTATCTATCCTATTTATATTATGTATTGATTACCGACGAGATTTACTTTTACTTCTTTTCATTGAATTTGATAGAATGCGTACTCTATCAACAAGTCCCATCCTTGTATAACCAGCTTTATACATTATATTATAACAATAATTAATACCTTATAAATATTTAAATAATAAACATCATATCAATTAATTCTTTTGTATTTCCTATTTTTGAAGTTTAATTTATTCCATTAATTTTCTTAAAATATTTAATTCCTTTTGCAGCATGTTCCACACCAAAGTAATTAAAAAAGCCAATTGACTTTTATTAAATCTAG
Source organism: Lipophrys pholis (assembly GCF_963383615.2). Lineage (NCBI taxonomy): Eukaryota > Metazoa > Chordata > Actinopteri > Blenniiformes > Blenniidae > Lipophrys > Lipophrys pholis. Next base: position 35,894 of record NW_028292145.1, read on the forward strand.
CTCTATGGTTCAGTACTAAGCTAACTCTTCCTAACAATTTGAAACTCATTCTTGGAAATAATATTGCTTTTAAAAGATACTTCTTCATTTAAATATTAATGTTTTAATATATCAGTAATACTAATTCTTTAAGTTATTTTAATTTTAAGGATTTTATTGATAATATCTTTTTCAAGGTAATTAAACTTTTAACTGAAAAGTATCTACTTTTTAAAGCAATTAATCATCTCTAAAGATGATTTACCACGATAAGGAGCATAATGAGCAATCATTTAATATAGTAAAATGCCTAAAGCCCAAATATCAACCTCTTTACCATATTATAATCCTATAAGCATCTAAGGCGGCATATATTAATATGTACCACAAAATGTTTTTCTTTATTATGCTTATATAGACCATCCAAAATCACATAATTTAGGTTAATTTTATTAATTCAATAATATATTTTCTGGCTTTATATCCCTATGCATTAATCCCTTTTAATGTAAATATTGTAATGCAGAAACTATTTTCTTAAATATAGATCTTATCTGATGTTTATGTAATTATCCCTTTTTAATAATTTGAAATAGATTTCCTCTTGATATATATTAAAGTACTAAATATAACTTATTATTCTATTTAAAATAACCGAATAAGTAATTAATATTAGGATGATTTAAAGTCGATTGTATTTAAGCTTATAATTAACTATTTGTATTACTTTCTATCTAATAACTATTTTACTTATTTAAGGGCATAAAGCTGATTATCATATATATTACGACCTGCAATCACCTTCCCAAAAGTACCTTTACCAAGACTATTTTTTTCATATATTTAAAAGTCGTTGAGACTCTTAAACATTATATATAATAATAATATTTATTAGAAATAATCATACAATAAATATAAATAATATATATAAACAATAATTCATATAAAAGGGAATACTTTACCCTTATACTATGTCACCCCTTAAAATAACACTTTATAAATTAATCCCATTTGAGATTAACTAACAACTCTTTAATATGCATAATTAAGCATTTAAGCAGTCTTTGTATCACTATTATTAATCAATTCTTACTTCCTAAGCTATATACCCATAGATTAAAGGAATTTCCCTTGTGGTATAATAGCCCATTAACTTAACGTTTTTAAAATTAACATAGGAAGAAAGATCAACAAGTCCAGGCATCTGTAACCAATTACCTTAATCTATAAAGTAATGATTTTTAATAGCTCTTACACTATCTCTAAAGTAATTAGATTCCCCATAATCAATTGCTAAGATGCCTCCTCCTCTCCTATTAATAATTCTTCTTAATGTTTTCATATATTAATCTCTTTATTATCCTAATTCTATAACTTATCCTATTTTCCCTTATATTTATATATTCTTAGGTAAAGAGTGTAATGTCCATTTAAAAGGGTCTTTAGCATTGCCTGTACGATCTACATACATTTATTTCCATCCTTAAGTAGTGAATTGATACTTTGATATAGGTAATGCATCAAAGAATTAATGTGCAATGATTATTATAGGTCCTTATTTATTATGTTTTTCAAATGATTATATGCTTTAATACCAATTAATATGTAAATTCTTAGATTAAACATCACAAGTGAATATTTATCTTGATTTATTAGATTGCTTAATTTAATATTTCATGAATATATTTTTAGCTTGTAAAGATGCAAATATATTTTATTGTTGGATTTTAGTTAATGCTTTACTTACTTCCATAAGCCCAAATTTAATATTTTGTAATAATCCTAATTGCCTAAACACATCTATAATAATCTTAGTAAGAGTACCTCTACCAGTCCTAATTAAACTATATTAAGATTAGTAAAACCAGCTTTCTAAATAAAATTGATCATCCAAACAGCTATCATTTCATTAAACATTTGTGATATCTCAACAGATGTTGTAAAATCCCCTCTATCATTGAATACATCCCTTTTCATATAATATCCATGCTTAGGATGTGTTAATGCCTTTACCCAATATTATGAGAATGGTATTGGACCTAATTATTTTATAGTATGATCAATGATTGGTATTAAAGGATTATATTCATTCCTTAATTTATGGATATTATCTTGAGGCATATATTTCAATGATGAGATAACTTTAGATGAAATCATAATATGATTATGAATATATATATATATGAAATATATATATATGGGGTTGGGGTTGGGGTTGGGGTTGGGGTTGGGGTTGGGGTTGGGGTTGGGGTTGGGGTTGGGGTTGGGGTTGGGGTTGGGGTTGGGGTTGGGGTTGGGT
>NW_028292144.1:0-22961 GCF_963383615.2 Lipophrys pholis
CCCAACCCCAACCCCAACCCCAACCCCAACCCCAACCCCAACCCCAACCCCAACCCCAACCCCAACCCCAACCCCAACCCCAACCCCAACCCCAACCCCAACCCCAACCCCAACCCCACTGTATATTTCCCCATTATATATATATATATAATATTTTTATTAGTTATAATATTATCTATAAATTAATCAAACAAAAGAAGTAAATTAAGCAAAAATAAAAAATGATATAATGAAATTGATAAATAAAATTAATAAATAAATAACTTAAATAAAATCAGATAATGAATTAAATAATAAGTAATAATAATTTAATAAGTAAAATAAATACAAATAAGTAAATAATAATTTAATTTTATATTTGATTTATATTTAATGTATTTATATTGAGAACTTAATTTCAACTAATAAAATAATATAATCAAATATAAAAGGCAGTTAACATGGAACAATCATTAGTTAATAATAAGACTAACCAATGACAGAATATCAGTATTGTAAAAAAGTTATTTAATCAGTTTATAAGGTTACTATTAACATATTATAATAATAATAATAAATTAATTATATATGTATTTATTAATTATATATGTATTAAACAATTAAGTGAAACTTAATTAAGTATGAATTAAATTGTTCAGAAATTATTTAAGTATATAATAATCAATTTTCCTTTTTGATAAATGAAGTGATCTGTGCATTAAATATCCAATATTTAAAATGTTTAATCATAAGTAGAATGAGGAATGCAACCTATCTAATGTTATAAGCATTAAGTTTAAAATCTTTAGTTAAACTTAAGACCATTTTCAATATTTTTAGTTATTTATGAGAAAGAACTATTTTTACGAGCTTTATCTATTACTTTAGTTACAATTTATCTAATTACTTATGATCTTGAAATATTAAACTATTTAAAATGATTATTTTTTATTTACTATTATTATTCTCGTTCTTTATTTCTTATAATGGATTTAATTAACATATGTTTATCTTCATTTCATTGAAGCTTTATACAATTACCAGTGAAGTTTTATATAATTAATAGAATTATATATTTTAGAAAAATATCCCCAACCCCAACCCCAACCCCAACCCCAACCCCAACCCCAACCCCAACCCCAACCCCAACCCCAACCCCAACCCCTTAATTCTTAAATTAATATTTTAAATCAATATATATGCATTAATATATTATAAAAATTAATAAATAATTATTTATTTATTTGCATATTAATCAATTATTTAATTCAATTGTTCATGCTATTAAACATAAATTTTTATATCTTGTTTAGTTAGTCAAGAGCATTTCCTTTATTATTGTAAGCTCTATCATTCTTAGGATTTAACTTGATTGCATTATTATAGCAAATGATTGCTTACTAATATCTTTTTAGTTAGTAAAGAGCATTTCCTTTACCATTGTAAGCATTATCATACTTAGGATTTAACTTGATTGCATCATTATAGCAAATGATTGCTTACTAATATCTTTTTAGTTAGTCAAGAGCATTTCCTTTATTATTGTAAGCTCTATAATTCTTAGGATTTAACTTGATTGCATCATTATAGCAAATGATTGCTTACTAATACCTTTTAGTTAGTCAAGAACATTTCCTTTACCATTGTAAGCTCTATCATACTTAGGATTTAACTTGATTGCATCATTATAGCAAATGATTGCGTACTAATATCTTTTTAGTTAGTAAAGAGCATTTCCTTTACCATTGTAAGCACTATCATACTTAGGATTTAACTTGATTGCATCATTATAGCAAATGATTGCTTACTAATATCTTTTTAGTGATTTAAGAGCATTTCCTTTATTATTGTAAGCTCTATCATTCTTAGGATTTAACTTGATTGCATCATTATAGCAAATGATTGCTTACTAATATCTTTTTAGTTAGTCAAGAGCATTTCCTTTATTATTGTAAGCTCTATCATTGTTAGGATTTAACTTGATTGCATCATTATAGCAAATGATTGCTTACTAATATCTTTTTAGTTAGTAAAGAGCATTTCCTTTACCATTGTAAGCTCTATCATTCTTAGGATTTAACTTGATTGCATCATTATAGCAAATGATTGCTTACTAATATTTGTATAGTGATTAAAGAGCAATTCCTTTATTATTGTAAGCATTTTCATTCTTAGGATTTAACTTGATTGCATCATTATAGCAAATGATTGCTTACTAATATCTTTTTAGTTAGTCAAGAGCATATCCTTTACCATTGTAAGCACTATCATACTTAGGATTTAACTTGATTGCATCATTATAGCAAATGATTGCTTACTAATATCTTTTTAGTGATTTAAGAGCATTTCCTTTATTATTGTAAGCACTATCATACTTAGGATTTAACTTGATTGCATCATTATAGCAAATGATTGCTTACTAATATCTTTTTAGTTAGTCAAGAGCATTTCCTTTACCATTGTAAGCACTATCATACTTAGGATTTAACTTGATTTGCATCATTATAGCAAATGATTGCTTACTAATATCTTTTTAGATAGTCAAGAGCATTTCCTTTATTATTGTAAGCACTATCATTCTTAGGATTTAACTTGATTGCATCATTATAGCAAATGATTGCTTACTAATATTTGTTTAGTGATTAAAGAGCATTTCCTTTATTATAGTAAGCACTATCATTCTTAGATTTAACTTGATTGCATCATTATAGCAAATGATTGCTTACTAATATCTTTTTAGTTAGTCAAGAGCCAATCCTTTATAAAAGTATGATTACTCTAATTAAACTTAATTTTAAATGCATTAGTTAAAGCATTAAATGGCCTTTTAATATTATTTTCATTTATATATTTTATTCCTTATTAAAAAACTTATTTAATCTATTCTAAATCTACTTTCCTTTTTCCTTTTTAATTATTTTTTGTTCTATTTAACAATATTAAAAACCTTTTGTATTTTTAATTATTCTTACTTTTAAATTACTTCAATATTTGATTTTTTCCTCATTTATTCAATTTATGAATTAATTATATCAAAATCTGTAATTAAATAAATATTTTTCTATTTAATTATCTTATCTTTAATATTAATTATAGTTTCCATAAAGTTCTAATATTGATGTTCAAGTCCTTCTTTATAATCTACAATGAACTAATGACAATATTATTTATAACATAAACTTAATTTGGTATGTTTATCTTGATTGTTTTAATGAATTTAACACCCACAATGTTTTATCTTTATTATTCATTGATACTGGTAATTTTATACATTTATTACATTTGAATGATTCAATAAAGTCTTTTGTTTTTTTATTGATTTATTCTTCCCTGTAGATCATTTTAGCTAATGATTGTTCCATGTTAACCTCCTTTTACATTTGATTATATTTATTTTATTTGTTGAAATTTAGTCTTCTCAATATAATACATTAAATATATTAATCAAATATAAAATCATTATTTCCTTATTTGTTTTTATTTTCCTATTATTTACTTATTTTCATATTATTATTTACTTATATCTGATTTTTTATTTAAATAAATTGTATTTAGATGATTATTATTAATTTTGCTTTATCAATTTCATTATATTTATATTTAATGATTATTTTATTGTATTATTTTCCATTTATTTCTTCTTTCCTTAATCTATTTTCCTTTATTTAAATAATAATAATAATAATATGTAAAAGTAAATTAAATGAAGATCAACATTTAAATATTTGAAATAGAATAAGTTTTAAAACATTAAAATTCATCAATAAACATTAATGATTTAGTCTAGATTAAAAAGATTGATAATAAACATCAAAAGAGATTAATTTAGTATCTAATTAAAATAGCAATCTAATGTTAGGAATAGAGATATTTGAAAAGCTTTAAATAGGAATTAAATAGTAGAAAGAGATTGTTGAATAATTAGATTCAACAATTAACTCAATAAGATTAATTGTTGAATAGAATGAAATCTATTTAGAACTTAAATCTAGAGAAAGAGGATCTAAAAATATTATGAAATATAAACATAAAATAGTAATACTCAAATCAAGTTTCATCTATAACTATAAAGTAATAAAACATGAATAGATTGGAAAAAGAATTTGAAAAAGAGTGCAAGTAAACTTTAAAGGGAAAATAAAAGTATGGCAATTAAAATAGAATCAGATAGAGAATAATTATAAATGCAAGAGCATACATCATTTAAATGAATTAGCCAAATGATGAGGAAAAAAATTGAAATTAACCACTTGTTTACAATAGAGATTTAATGGTCAAAACAGTTCATTCAATGAAAAAAATTAGTAAGATTAAAAAAAAGGAGAGAGGATATACTTTGGAGAAATAGAACGAAACTAGTTGGCTAAAATACCTAAAATCAAAAAATGTATTTGATAAGAGTTGAAAGCAAGACAAATCAACATAATAAAAATATGGAGATTTAATAATAAGATGATTGAAAATATTTATAAAAAAAAATATTAGAAATAGATGAATAAAAAGAAAGTTCGATTGCTATAAACAGAAAGAGATGAATTAAAAAAAGGTAATAATTATCAATTTAACTTTGAAACATTGATAATATTTTTAAAATATATCTATATATATCAATATTATTTAAATAATTATAATGTAGAACTTCACAGGTAATTCATTACTACTAAAAGTACAAAGTTTCAAGGAAAGAAATTACTAACCTCACAATTCGTACAACTGAATAATTTGGTAAGACATTTGAATATTATTAGATCATACAAAAGTCTTCAAATAATTTGAGCAATGAAATTATATTAAACTTATAAAAATTGCATATTTCTAAAATTGGTGATATTAAACTTAAATGAGATTGAACTTGTTTTACTAAAATTAAATTTCTAATTAAAGTCTGTGTATACAAGAATTGGAAATGATTTACAAGTGAATATAAAAATTAGCTTATAAGATGCGATTTAGGGAAGAGGTTTATTTTAAGCATTTGGTAGGGATATAAATTTAGATCTATATGAAATTCAAACTGGACAAAAAATTAAAGTTGAAGAGTAAGGAATGCCTATTAGAGGAGATCCTTCATCTCATAGAGATCTTTATATATTAGCTGAGATCTAATCCCTGTGAGGTATACTCAGGAGAGTTGATAAAATATATCAAAAAAATAATTTATGAATATATATGAATAAATTATTATAAATCATTAATTTAATTAGTCCATTAATAAATAATAAATAATAATTAAATAATAAATGAGAAAATAGTTATTTGACATCATTAGTACTAAAGATTAACATATGGTTAGCATAGATTGAAGATTATATTTGGCAAGGACACCTTTATTATAATATTACTATTAATGGAGAAAAATATAATTAAAATTTTTAATTAATAGAGATATATAATTAATGTTTTGATAAATATATTGAGAATAAAATTTATTTATGCAAATACATTTATAAAAGATTAATTTAAGTGAAGCTATTAAAATTAATAATAAATTAAACTTATACTTCAATAAAGAAACACTTAATTATCTTAAATAGTACTAATGTTTAAATTTATTAAATATTATTAAATAATCATGATAAATAATAATCATATTTTTTTCTTTCATGTTATTTTTCCTTTTTTTTTTCCTTTTTCTTTCAGAACTTTAATCCTTTAAGACGCTTCTTCAACAAACTAAAATATCTAAAGAATTTAATCATTTATTCTTCTTTTTAATGAATTTACTACGTTATCATCTATTTCCCCTTTATATAATCTATTGAAGCCTGTTAAACATTATCAAATTAATCTACTAATAATTGTCTATCATCCTTTTGGTCCTTAACATGTTTAATTTAATTCTCGTATTAATTCCAATCTTAATCTTCTTCTATTTATAAATTTAATTGTTCATTATTTTATTTTACTTCTTTCATTTATTAAAATCCTAAAAATAAATTCTTATCTTACTTTTATACTTGATAATGGTATAATGATTATGACATGTTGTAAACTTCTCTAAATGGATTTATCAATCTATTTTAATTATGTAATGCTTTTTAATAATTTATGGAATTTGTTATTAAACTAAGATTATTATATTATTCTTATTATTAACTATGAATTTGTAAAAATTGAAAAATTATTTAAATTATGAATAGTTTAATTTTGCTAATCAAGTCTTATAACATTAAAAGAATTTAAATCATCAAGATTAAAACTAACAACACTTTAAGTATAATTATTAATTATTCTATTTTATGATTTATTTTGTACTTTTAATGTTTATTTATGATTATCATAATATTTTTTTCTAATACATTTTATTAAAGATCTTTCAATATTTAAATTTTCTTATTATTAATGATTAAATAACTTTTCTATTCTTCATTTATTCAATTTGTTGATTTATTTCTAAAATCTTTAATTAATTTTATTTTAACATTTTATTTTTTCTATTTAATATAGATTAAATTAACTTCCATTTAATATTTATATTATTTGTCTATTCAAATCCTCTAGTCTTTCTTTATAGTCTATAATAAATTAATGATAATATTATATTGATTAATACTTAAAAAAGAATGATTATCTTTATCATATGTATTTAGCATACTAATGTATTATTTCTATTATTAAATGATGTAGATTGTTATGTATTTGAATAATTGTATAAATTCTGAAAAAAAAAGTAGAAATAACATAAATTGAAGAAGAAAAGAAAAAAGAGAAGGAAAAAAATAAATGATTATTATTTACCATGATTATTTAATAATATTAAATAAATTTAAGCATTAGTATTTAATATAATTAAGAGTATTTCTTTATTGATGTAAAAGTTTAATTTATTATTAATCTTAATAACTTCACTTATATATTATATTATTAAATAATAATAATATTTATCTTAAAATAATAATATAAATAATATTCATAGAAAGCTTCTTTATAAATAATTTCTTATCATAGCAAATGTTGGTTATGGTTGATCTGAAGCTAAATATTGTCCAGCATTATACATAACAAAATAATTAAAATTAAGAAATTGTTTATACCAGCCAAGTGTCAGCCCATATTCTTTAAATATTTTCTTTTTTGTATTTTTCCATCCTTTTGCATAATTCCAATCTAATGTATCAATATAATTAAGCACACCAATACTATTAAATTTAAAATCATTTTGTCCATTATATATTAACACATGAATATTCTTATTTAATAGAAATTATAATTAGGTTTGATATGATCTGGAATAATCTTTTGCAAAATTATTATAAATATTTTAATTCTTCATCTAAAAATTAACATAATCAGGAATTCCTAACTAATTTCTACTTTTATTAATAAATAAATATAATTAAGGATTAATTTTACCTTAAGGAACTTCCCCAAAAACTCTAAAATTATGTAAAGACATATTCTGATAAAAGAAACTTGATGTATTTCTATTTTAAACAATATTATTAATTAAATAAGTAGAATTCTAATATCTTGAATTTTAATTATCAAGTATTGATTAAGTTTGAAACCATTTAATTATATTTCTTGATTTATAATCTGCCATTCCCACACTATATAAAAAATAATCATAAAAGTTAGATTGTAATTTAGTATTAACTAATGCATCTCCCATTATCATTCCCATAAAATTTATATTTAAACTAGTATTAGTATATAATAAATAACCTAAAGAAGGTAGAACATGACCAGCAAAGCCTTCTCCTGCAATATAAATAGGATTTCCATTTAAATTCTTCTCTTTCATAAAATTATATATAAAATTGACTAAATGTTTAGCTGCAACTGTAGAAGAAGTAACATTATCAGGACCATGACTAAATCCTGTATTTATAGGCTCATCAATGCATAAAATATGACCTAAAATATTCCAACTCCAATCATTTTATTTCCCTTTAAATTATGTCTTATTATTTCCTATGATATTTACTGCACCTATTTCATTATAGCATCCAAATTGACTACTTATGCCTGGTCCACCTTGCAACCAAATTATTATAGGAATTTATTAATTTGATAGATTTGTCCCATATTTAGTCTGTAATAAGTAATATAATTGAGCATCATCAGTTCTATTGTAAAACCAATCTAATTATATAAATCCTGATTGAATTTAATAACCTAGCTTATAACCTACCAATTAGGAAAAGAATGATGTTACGTCTAAACTATATGAATATGATAACAAAAGTAGTAATATCATAGATATATAATATAATTATTGATATATTTAAATGAAATATAGTATTTTCTATATATTATCAAATATTTGACAATGGAGAAAGACAGCATATATTATTTAGATAAACATTAAGGGAGCTGAATCTAAATTGGATTTATTTTTATGAGGTTATTCCTTCTTTGATACCTAATAATTATCTCATATTATGCATGATTAAGGCATGATTTAGAATATTCGGTGCTTTCATTATATTTATTTTTCTTTTAATTATTTTTACTTGAATAGATTGAAGTTGATGCTTTTATTAATATATTTAAACATATAATATATATATGGCTATAATAAAATTAAAAAAAAATATAATTATATTATCTTAACCTCTCAACAACAATTGATCGATAATAATTAATAATAATATTAATTAATAATCAATATTGCTTCTTAATCTTAGACTAAAATTTATTTGTGCTAGTTCTTGACATCTTGGTAGATTCCTCCTGACAAAATGCGTTCTTTAGAGCTCTATACTTCGAGTAAAGCTATTCTAAATGAATATTCCGCTTCTTTTAATATTCCAATTACTAATATAAGGATTTATTATCTGAATTAAGGGAATACAATTCCTGCTAATTATTTTTAATTTGTTGGATTAATTATTTGACTTTGTTATCAGTTATTAATAACTGTTCATTTAAATTATTATTCATTACTTCTATCTTTCTTATTTTTTACTTGAATATTTATTTATCTTAAGCTCCTTTTCTCACCATATTCTTTAAATCCTCTTTTTTATTTTTTTATTACCTTAATATATTATTCAACTTTGAAATATCGTTTTATTTATTATCTAGAACATACCTTAATTATATATTTTATTTATCTTTATGATTAAATGCTTTCTATAGTTATTAATATTTCTACACTAATTTATTATTATCTTAAAGCATTGCTCTCATCTATTATTCACATTTAATCATTCTTTTTTAAAGCTATTTAGCCCTTTCTTGATCATTCACCAAAATCATATTTTATTGTTGTATCTATTTTATAATTTTCTCTTTCTAATTTATTAATTACTTCAATTTATTATTCTATTTTATTGAATTAGCTAACTATAATTAATATTTTTTATTATTATTACTTATCACAATATTATCATTTGTCAATTACGTATTTTTATGAATTAATTTTTATATCTATCTTCTATTCTATTACTCGATTTTCCTATTTTATTATAACAAAACTAATAAATTTATATTCTCACTATTTTTTTTTTCAATCTCATGACCTTTTTATTTTTTCTGGTGCTCTAAATCCCTCACTTTTAATTGATACTAATCTATTTATTATTTATATTTTTTAGATCTCGTCCTCTACAAAGAAAGATCGAATTATCTCTACTAATTTCTCTTATTCAACTAATTCTGATTTATTTTATATCCATTCAACTATTTCTCCATCTTAATAATTTATAGCTCGTAAGCCTGCACTTCTTTCCCCTCACTAATTAATTACTACCTAACAGAACCTATCTCCCTTCTCAATGCCTAATTCTGCATCAATACTGAATTAACCCTTTAATCAAGCCTTATTTTCTAATTCATAAGGTCATTAAACTGCCTTTATTTTAAAAGTAATGCCTACTCTACTTGCTCCCTTACCCTATTTCCCTAAGCCTCAACTCTAAGCCTATCAAGCTGATAATTAAGCTCCCTACATCCATTTTCTAATTATTTATTAACTGCTTATTTCTGATTAAGGAAATCTTTTAACTATTTAATAATCAATTTATCTTTATCCCATCTTTATCTAATCTCTTTACTCTGCGCATTACATCTTTCCTTTTACTAATTCAATGCCTTTATCTCCTTCTATTTACAATTCTCAATACGTGCAATCTAATCCCTTAAAATATAAATAGATTTTTAAAATTAATTTATCTAACGTCCTTTATTAAGTATCTAATTTTCACCCTATTATAAATCTTTCCTCATGTTAGCAATTTCCTCCTGCAAAATAATCACCTACTTATAATAAACATCCTTTTAATCCTCAACTGAAATAAGTAATTATCTAATACGAGTATTTTAATCCTGTAATGAAGTTATTAATGTATCCCTATTAACTTTCTAATTATTGAATTTAGCCATTATATTATGTATCTAACTACTTGAACTATCCTTTTGATGTTTCAGCTAAGCCTATAAATGCGCATATTTATACTTCAAAATATTCTACTCCTGTTGTAAATCCTCTAGTTTTAAGCTTATCTACCTATACTATGATTATTTCTATGTTAGGTCAAGCCTATACTTTGCAATCAATTCATTACATTTTGCATGCTGCCTTTATTCAGTATTACGGTACCCTTGCCATGAAAGTTAATCTTTGAATCTTAGTTATTCCTTTTATTTCATAAGATATTTTATTTAATTTATAATTATTATACGTTTAAATATATATACATACAGCACACTAAATACATATTATATATATTGATATATATATATATATATTAGTATATATTAATAATAATTATAATATATGGATTGCAGAGATTATTGTATGGGATGTTGCTTCATTGGAGGCCTATTCATGCTTTACTTATTATTCTTAGTCCTCCTTAATTCAGAAACACTTTACACTAAGCCCAAAAGTAGACTCGTCACAGGTATAAGCCTTTTAATTGCATCATTGGTATAATATGTGATCAGCTTTACTTTATTATCTTTTATTACTTGCATTATCATAAGAAAATAGAGAAAGCAAAGAGCTCTGCCCTGAAAAGATGGATTAGTTCGCAAAATAAGAGCAATGATTTTGTTGAGATGAAAGATATTTAATGATGTTGATTATTTATACGATATTTCATATTTAAATATTTAATAATTCATATTTTTTTTCTTAGATGAGTATCATAAAGTTACATTTTTATGATGTTTTTGTTAAATAAATTAGGTTTCTTGCTTAAGTTTCTCTTTTGTTTTAAATATTTTTTTATTAATTATGGCAATTAGTTAATTTGCTATTCAAATGGTATTATTCTTTTATTTTGAGGTAAAACATTGGTGTAAAATTTAATAGAAGTTTTGAATTAATTTTTTTTTTTTTATTAAGAAAATTAATTTCTTGAACTTAAATAAAATATTTTTTTCTTTTAAGTTGAATTCTTTGACTTAGATTTCTTTATTTTTGATTGCATTTATTTGATTTTCTTTTTTATTTTTCTCAAAGGTTTTATTTTATTTATACTTATAAGTTATTAATTAATTTACTTATTTTTAATTTTTTATTCTATATTCTATTAAAATATATCATCGATTAATTTTTAATTATAATTGTATTATTTTTAATTCTAAATATTGAGTTTACTAAATGAAATTTTGTATTATTAATGATTATGTTTCAGCTTTATTGAACTCTTAAAGCTAGAAATTGTATTAATTTTACTACTAATTTTAGATTACTTATTATAATTTTTTATAGTTTGTTAAATCTTTTTATTTTTTGAGGATATTATATTTGCATAATTTTTATCTTTAAACTAACTTTTATTACCATCAAATAATTGTTTAGTAATAAGATTTAATTATTAAGAATTATCAATTTAGATCTATTTTTATTGAAATTAATTTTATTATTTGATTATATCTTCATATTACATAATTTATATTTTTTACATTATTTTCTTTTTTTTTATTATATAATTTCTTCTATTCTTTATTAAATTATTTATTTTTTTGTCAATAACTATCTAAGAAATTAATTAATCACATTAAAAACTATTATCTAAAAATTTATAACACAATTAAATTAATTTCATATTTTCTAAAGTGACACAATCAAACAATTATAATAAAGAATCAAAGCTAAAATTTTCTTTTTTAACAATATTGTAAATTTAATTGAATTATTTATCATAGTAATAATTATGAAGTTTAGTTTTATTTTGTAATTAAACTTTATAATTTATGAAATCCATAATTTTTCCAAAAAATCTTTCCGAAGTTAATTTAAATTGAATTATTTATTTCTACTTTTTAAATAGGTTGAATAATTTATTTACCTTTAAATAATTTGATTTAATATATTAATTACGCTAAGTTATAGATTTTTATAGATTTAGGCAATATTATTTAGCTTACCTATAATTTTTTTTATATCTAAGATTAGTCAATGCATCAATACCTTTAAAATTAATCTATAATAATTCTTTAAATATATTCAATGAGAAATTAAGATTATCAGTAAGATTCTAAATTTTAGTCTTTTACATATATTAAAATATCAATAAAAAGAAAGATTAATGTAAATATTTAATATTATTAATTCATCTAATATCATAATTAGGTCCAGGACTAATCTCTGTAATTTTCATATAATCTACTTTCTTCCCCTTCGTAAATGAAATTCCTTTCGTTTTTATTTACTTAGCTGTATTGTATTTAGGACCTGGATAATATTTATTAAGTTTAGTCATATGCTAAGTGAACATATCAAGTCTCGAATGAATTGAACTTTTTTTTTTATCTTTCCCAGGAATTTATCTAATATCATATTTTGACGGAGGATTTTATTTAGTAAAAAATTATGCGTAAGGCCATTTATCAGCATTTTTCATATATATTTTTTAAAATTTGTCTCGTGATACACCAAAAGTTTGCCCCTTTTAAACACTTTTAGCATTTTTCCTTAAATTATATTTATGAGGCGAAGATTAGATATCTTCAGACACTTGATAA
This sequence comes from Lipophrys pholis, assembly GCF_963383615.2. NCBI lineage: Eukaryota > Metazoa > Chordata > Actinopteri > Blenniiformes > Blenniidae > Lipophrys > Lipophrys pholis. The sequence continues at coordinate 12,901 of NW_028292144.1, forward strand.
TATTGCTCCAATTTTCTACTTTAATTACCAAATGTTGTTCTTTTTTTAGTTATACTGTCAGGTATATAAAGTTTATGTTTATAAATAAAATTTTATTTAAATGGTCTAAATCTTTATTGTTGTGTAAATCTATGCTAATAACTTGAATTTCTCAATATTGATGCCGATAATATTTTTTAACCTTTATACTTGAATTTTTAATTCATAAGTTACCTTATTATTTAATCCTTATTTGTAAAGTTTGATCTAACCGTATTTCCTAAATATTACCTTGTGAACTTAGTTCTGGCTGTATAAGGTTATTTCTTTTAGGGTTTTTCATTTATGAATTATTGACGAGACATGCAATTTGTTGATTATATAAATATTATATACGTAATATATTATATACAATCATTTAATATCAAATTTTATTAAAACAATGATATACAAACTTATCATTTAATCTAATTCTTAATACCATTGCTTCCAATCTCATCCATACAACAATGATTTACAGGATTTCAAGGTGAACCATTACAATTCGGACACCCATCCCAATTCCATATCATCATACATCACGATCATAAGCAATCATTTTGTCGTAGCATACAGATATAAGTACCGTTCGGGTAATGATTGACGGCAGAAGAGTAAGAACCCGGCAGCAAAAATGCTTTTTGCCAAGATTTTAATTGAGGGAAAATAAAATTTTAACTTCCCTTCTAACGAAATTTTAGTCTAAGCCATTCATATGATATAAATCAATGCTATACCAATCTAAATTTATAATATTTTAACTGCAGGCTTTCCACACATATATCTGTAAATATTGGCCCTAAGAACTTATACCAAATTTTAGATGTTCTGCGATGAAAAGAAGATCTTACTAAAACTATTGTATCTTATAATTATTATTAATGTTATACAATTACATAACATTTAGTCACCCATAAAAAATCTTTAATTTTTCTTAGCTTATAATCGTAAAATATTTATGATAGTTTAAATAAAACATTTAAATTCATTTTATGGTATTAGATTGCTTATTCTGAGGAATTTGTATAGACTAAATTTGTGAAATACCCCAACCCCAACCCCAACCCCAACCCCAACCCCAACCCCAACCCCAACCCCAAAGAATATTAACCCTAATATATATATAATTATAGAATAACTAATTATAATTATAATAAATAATTTTAATATTTATAAATTATTAATCATCCACCATCAAAGAATTAAACATTATCAACTTGAGTCAACAATTTATAAAAATATCCATTAAGATCCATTTTAAATCCTCTAGAATTAGTATACATCTTAATATTTTATTTTAAATTATTCATTTCCCCTTCATATGTGATTGAAAGACTATTCATATATTTTTAATTTACTTTAAGTATATAATAAAAATAGCAATTTTAGTCAAAAGAATAACTTTGATACTTTCTATTTATAATTGCTGGTAATATGTCTACAAAACTTTTAAATTTAAATAAAATTTACTATTTTTACATGAATTTCACTAATTATAAAATTTATTTAATTGAGGCACTCATCATTTTTCTTAATAAAAAATATTCTATTCTTTAAATAATTCTTTTCTAAATATTCTAAAAATATCTATATTAATTAATCATTATCTAAAGAAATATTTGAAGTTGAAGAATATTATATTAATACCTTGAAGTATCTAATTAATAAAATTTCTGCTCAATTTAATTAAGAATATTAAAACTGAATATATTCCTAGATTTATAAAATATAATTAATCCTTCTAAAGATAAATTAGCATCAAAGAATTTAAATTAAATGTATTTAATTGTAGATTTAGAAACTTCTATTAATGAATTTTAAATAATATAATGAACATTAAAAATTAGGCAACCTAAAAAATCATCTTAAATAGAGCGAGGATCAACTAAAAATAAGTTTTTATTCTGTCTTTATTATATTTACTTTTTATATTTTTATTACCTATTTTATAAACTTATTAATATCTCTATAAACATAAATATCCTTTAACTAAATATTTTATTCTTAATAAGATAAAAGCAAATAAGAGTACATGTCTATAATAAACTAGTATATTAAAAATAATTTTTAAACAGTTATTTTTAAATAAGTTATTTATTCATTATAAATAAACTTTCCTAAGTTTTATTACTTAACTGAAGTAACTAAAATTAAGTGCATTTCTGTACACTTTCCCAAAATTAGTAAATTTTAGCTTAATTATTATAAAAAATATCAGCAATTTTTTTAACTGTCCTAAAATTATACCTTTTTGTGTTTATATGTGGAATAATCTATTGCTGAAGTATTTTATAGACATTATTTATTAATTAAAAAGTCCAATGTTCCTAAATTAATAATCTATCAAATGCTAATGAAGCAGCATAGATCTAATCATATTAATCATCATACTTTTTTCCAATAATACAATCTGCTAACATTATTATAGTATCTTTTTAATATACTTTAGCTTTTCGTAATCCTAGGCATAATTTACCAATGCAGGGGTAATCTTATGGATCATGCAATTTTTATTTAATTTTGTCTAATAAACATTTAAATTATGCAATTCGTAGTCTTTATTTCTAAACTTATGATAATTACGCAATTCTGTATGAAAGCACAATTAACTAATTTATTGTAAGGCCCATTTATGGTGCTTATCGTATTAATTTATACAAGAATTAGATATTTATTAATTTTGAGATGCCGAACCTATCCTTTGGTAGTTTTAATTTCTTGTAGTAGAGATCATATCCTTGTGCTCTTAATTATAAATTACCAAACAATCTCTTTATATTTATAATTTTCATTATGGATTTATAACATGAAAATGAGTTCAATTAGTAATAAGATGGATTTTAGTATAATATTAATAAAAAAGAAAAGTTTTTATCAAATTTGATTAAAAATTTGCATACAAGGGAACGTAATAAATTAATAAGCTTTAAAAAAAACAAAAGCAAATATTAAGTAACCAAGTAAAAATAGTTATTTAAAGATTTAATGTTTGAAAAAGTTGCCTTATCGAACTTCAATTAAATTTAGTAATAGTAGTAAATTTAATAAACCTCAATTGATGTCAAGTCTCACTTTTCAGAAATAAACTCGTAAAAATTTAAAGATAAGTATTCAATCAGATAATTAAAATAAATATAATTTAAGAGTCTCAATTAATAGAACTTCAGATATTAGAGCGAAATTATTTCAAATAAGTATAACTAAAAATATGACTAATTTAAATTGTTTATATAAAAATAAATTTTTTAATTTCACTATTAGAAATACTGGATTTAATTCGCAGTGTATTGTTAAAAAGAAATTTATTATAAATGGATATGAGCTTGGTATTGCAGGTAATTTAGGTTATAATTTAAAAGATAGAATATTAAAACAGAAAAGTTTACATTTTTGGGGATTATTTAAAAATTGTGGTATAAGTGCCTAATTTTAAGGTCTTTATAAGCCTTCGCTTTGCTTTTTTTATCAATATAATAATATTAAATTTGATTCATAAATAAAATTTAATAATCTGTTGAAATATTATATTGCCTTCAAATTGAATTTCTTAAAAAATATAAATTCAACAATCACTTACGATAAAATAAATTCTTAATCAATAAATTGTTATTTTACATACTCTTTCTATAAACTTAAGTTTCTTTTGTAAACTAAATATAATTTACTTAATATGAATAAGTCTAATTGTAAAATAGGATTCAATATAAAAAGTGGAAAAATATTTAGTGATCTAACATTTAATTAGAAATTTTAATTATTGTATAAAGGAAAGTATCAACTTTCTAAAGATTGTAAATTAATGTTAGAAGGAGATTTAAATTTAAAAAATATAAATAAGTCAATATTAAGAATAAATTTAAATTTGTATAATTGATTATTATATATTACTATATTTATATGATATTTATTTTATTGATAGCATTAACAACTTCATAAACACTTTACTAAATACTGTAAATAGATCAATAAGCAACCTAAATACAAATAAAAAAAGCATTTAGAAAGTTATCAGCAAAATATCATCCTGATAGAAATTATGGAGATTAATAAAAACATCAACGTTTTTTATAAATTAATAGAGCTTATTAAGTATTAATAGACATTTCTAAAAGAAATACTTATGATATGTTTGGCGATGATGGACTTAAAGAATTGTAGAGAGGAATGGGTAAACCAAAAGGTCGAGATTTTAATATAGCGATTTTTGTCTAATTATAAGATATTTATAAAGGAAATTTAATCAATCATACATTCAAACGTCGCTAGATATGTAAAAAGTGTAAAGGGACAGGCGACATATAAGCAAAACTAATAGATTGCCCACATTGCCACGGAAAAGGAACATATTTGCAAATGATGAATATGGGAGGAATGCAATTTCAGATGGAGCAGACTTGCCTACATTGTCAGGGAGCAGGGAAGGCTGGTAGAGGAAATTGTAGACATTGCAATGGAAAAAAAGTAATAATGAAGTAAAAAACTTTATAAATACAGATTTAGAAGGGAATAAAAGATGGAGAGAAATTAATTTTTAGAGGGCAGAGCTAACAATCTGTTGACACCTCGCCAGGAGATGTTTAAATAACTCTAAAAATTAGACGACATAACAAATTCACAAGAATTGGAAATAATTTATAGGCGAATATTAAAATTAGTATATAAGATGCAATTTTGGGGAAAGAGGTTTATTTTAAGCATTTGGATGGTAGGGATATAAATTTAGATCTATATGGAATTCAGACAGGACAGAAGATTAAAGTAGAAGGGTAAGGAATGCCTATTAAAGGAGATCCTTCATCTCATGGAGATCTTTATATATTGGTTGAGATTTAATTCCCAGTGATGTATACTCAAGAACAAATAAATTATATTGATAAAATATATCAAAAAAGATGAATATATATGAATAATTTATTATAAGTCATTAATTTAATTAGTTGTTTATCAATAAGAATAATTAAATTATTTAAAGGCAATAAATGAGAATAGTTATTTGACATCATTAAGAATTTGGGAACTATAATTAAGGGTTATGTTTTGCAAGGACACCTTTATTTGTGTCACATTAGAAAAAATTGAGAAATAATTAAAATTTTTAATTAATAGAGATTAAATAATTAATGTATTGATAAATATATTGATAATAAAATTTAATTATGCAAAATACATTTTTAAAAGATTAATTTAAGTAATTATAATGAAGCTATTAAAATTTAATAATAAAAATACTTATATATCATTAAAATAAATTTTAATTTGCTTAAAAACACTAATGTTTAAATTTATTTAATATTATTAAATAATCATGATAATATTATTGATATTAATAAATAATAATAATTTTAATCATTTATTTTTTTCCTTCTTTTTAGTTTTCTTTTTCAATTTATGTTATTTATCCTTCTTTTTTCCTTTCTCTTTCACAACTTCTTTAACCCTTTAAGAAGCTTCTTCAACAAACTAAAATATCTAAGGAATTTAATCATTTTATTCTTCTTTCTAATGTTTAATCTATTACGTTATCATCTATTTAGGAACTTCCCCTTTATATAATCTATTAAATCCAGCTTTAACATTATCAAATTAATCTACTAATAAATGTCTATCATCCCTTTGATCTCTTCTTCCTTTTTCTGTAGGGGAGGTTATATTCGGGCTGGGTTTATTTTTCCTTTTAAGAGGTAGTTTTTGAACATGTTTAATTTAATTCTCGTATTAATTCCAATCTTAATCTTCTGCTACTTAAATTATTCCCAAATCTTATAAATCTAATTGTTCATTTTTTTATTATTTTACTTCTTTCATTTATTAAAATCCTAAAAATAAATTCTTATCTTACTTTTATACGTGATCATGGTATAATGATTATGGCATGTTGTAAACTTCTCTAAATGGGTTTATCATTTATTTTAATTATGAAAATGCTTTTTTTTAGTAATCGTATTATTCTATAATTTATGGAATTTGTTATTAAACTACGCTTATTATGTATTATTCTTATTATTAACTATGATTTTGTAAAAATTGAAGAATATTTTAACTTAAATTATGAATAGTTTAATTTTGCTAATCAAGTCTTATACCATTAAAAGAATTTAAATCATCAAGATTAAAACTAACGACACTTTAAGTAAAATTATTAATTATTCTATTTTATGATTTATTTTGTACTTTTAATATTTATTTATGAATATCTCTAGGAATTGCTAATTGTATTATAACTTTTGATAATTAACTAACTTAATTATCCCAATCGTATTGTAACTTAAATATAAATTAGAAATAATCTTTAATGAATGCACTTGTAGTCTTATAATATTCCATGACTTACTTTTTTCCTTAGAAATCATGTAAAAATCCTACAATGCAACCTAAAATTAATAATCCACCTTTTCTCTATAAAGAATCTAAAGACTTAAGTAAATTGATTAAAATTGGTCTTAACAATTATAATAATTTTTTAATGTATGATGATTTATATTGTAGAATATCAAAAATAAAGAAATTTGCAATAACTTTAAATATAATTTAACGAATATGACTCCAAGGACTCGATATTTGAATTATTAGTAATGGCCATAATTTTAATAATTATCTAATTCTTATGTGATAGATATCAAGCATTGTAATTTCCTAAAATTAATTAATTAATTAGATATCAACTTATCTTTAATATTTATTATTATTATTACTTATATATGGATTCAATAATTAAGTAAAAACTTATTTAAGTAATATTAAAGAATTAAATTGTAATTTAGATTATTTATAAGCATGTAACAATTATCTTATAACTGTTATCATTACTCTTGCCATTAATAAATAATCTTTAATTTTAAGAGAGTTTGCATTTTTTACAAATTATTCAAATATATTATTCAATAAATTAAGACAAAATTATCTAACTTTTGAATTCCCTGAATGCACAAAAGAAAGTAAAGAATTCATTAATTATCCATTATAAACTGATTTCATTATTTATTAGATATGATGAGGTTTAATTCCTGCTAAAAATTAACATCCGAAACCTAATTTTTATAAAAATAATTAATGCTATTTAGAAAATAATTTAGAATCGAATTGTTTTTTGATTTTTTTTTGAGTTAATAATTTTTGCTTATTTACATATGGTTCTCTATTAACTAAAACCATTCTTCTAAATAAAGAAGAAAAATGATTTCCTTATTTACTATTAATAATACTTTAAATGAACATTAATTTAGAATGTCTATGTGCTTTTCCTTTAACAGTATATTGATCTAATAAAGAGTCAACACATTTACATATTAATTTTTAATCTATTTTGTTGCAAGTATTATTAAACAAAATATCAAATATTTAAAATGTTTAATCATAAGTAGAATGAGGAATGCAACCTATAAATTACTATAACCATTAAGTTTAAAAATCTTTAGTTAAACTTAAAACCATTTTCAATATTTTTAATTATTTATGAGAAAGACTATCATTACGAGCTTTATCTATTACTTTAGTTACAATTTAACTAATTACTTATTACCCTGAATTTATTTTTACGATATATTTTAACATTACTTATAAAGTTTATAATAATTTTTAAAATGGAAGTCTTGTCTCGAAAAGAGATTGATTAAGAAAATATAAAATTGAGTTTAGGGATGGCATTATTTGAGTTATTTTTTATCTTGTAAAAATGCTTATAATTAAATATAGATATTTCTCTAAAGAATGGAGACTTTAATTAGAAATTTAATTTTAAGCAAGTAAAACAAGTTAATCATTAATCCATTAAATTACTCTTTTAAGTTTAATACCATCAATTTTAGAAATATAGCAATTTTTAAAAGTTTAATATAATTTCATTGCTGCATAACTCAAATTATTTGATGGCTTTTGATCATTTGAAATTTGAATTATATGACATGCAGTTATAGGAATATCTAAATCAGCTTTGCAAATAAATATTATTAGCTACATTATTCTTTTAACATAAGTTTTAAGATGTGGAAATAAATCTGGTAAAACATAATTTGGTAATAAAACTTATTGAAAAATAACTCTTAGAACCTGTTGTGAAAGACTATTTATAAGTGTTAGACAAGATTAGAGTAAATGATGATAATAGGATTATAATAGTTTACTAGATGGGTAAGTTCCAATTATAGATTTAAGCAATTGAGCAAAATAATTTCCCATAGAGCATCCTAGATTCTAAATTAAAAATTATAATGATTTAATTGCTGTAACTCTTAAATGATCAAATTTATCATATAAAGTTTTTATTAGAAATTTAGATAAATTTGGACACATTTTTAATAAAGCTGTATATATATCATTATTATTTGTTGCTTAATATTACTGAGATGTAAATCCCATAAAATAATTTGTTGCTTTATGATAAGCTTCCACTTTTTAATTTATCATTGATGGATGATTAATAGCATCAGCAATCATTAACTGTATTTTAGCAGCTCTTAATAGATATTTTTTATTATTAGACATATTAGGGTAGTTTGATGAATTAAAGAAAAAAACACTAGATGATGACTTAGTAGGTTGGAAATTATATAATGAATCATTTTTTATTGTTAATGATTATTTTTTTCTTGCATATTCATACTTTTTAACAAAAAATGAAGATGCCTTTTTAAGAATTTAAGATGCTTGAATGAATCTTCTGGCATTTATAAGACATAAACAAGTTATTATATCAGCTTATATTGCTTCATCCTATCTTGAGTTAATTCTTAACAAATGAGATATATTTAATAAAGGAGTTAAATGAGTTGTAGGAGGACTGAAGTCTAGATAATATCCCATAATAGAGATTTATTTTATATTTTAAATGAAAGCTGATTTAATCGCGTTTTAAATAGTTCCTTAAATTACATGAAGATTTTTTATATGAAGAATGAAGCTAATCCTAACATTTTAACTAATTGCTATAGCATGTGCTATTATTTTCAATTATTATTCTTATTTTCTAATGTTGAATCTATTATGAACCATCTTATGAAAAATATTTTATTTACTTTTGTATGAAGCTTAATAATATTCAAATGCCTCACCAAATTATTCAGTTGTACGGACTGTAAGGTTAGTAATTAGAGATTATTGTGCTAATTGAAATATTAAACTAATTTAGAATGTTTATTTTTTATTTACTCTTATTTTTCTTGTTCTTTATTATACTTCTTATAATGGATTATATTAACATATGTTTATCTTCATTTCATTGAAGCTTTATACTTTTAGTAGTGATGAATTACCTGTGAAGTTTTACATTATAATTATTTAAATAATATATTTATTAAATATAAATAATTTTTTATTATTATTTTTTTTTATATATAGAAATATATATTTAAAAAAAATTTATAATAATAATAATTGAATCATAATATACAAAAGTCATGTAATGCAATTTCAGATGAAACAAAAGTAATAATGGAATAAAAAACTTTATAAATACAATTTAAAATATGGAGAAAAATTAACTTTTAGAGGACAGAGCTACCAATCTGTTGACAACTCCAGGATACGTTTAAATTAGACGATATACAAATTCACAAGAATTGGAAATGATTTGAGAAAGAGGTTTATTTTAATCATTTGGATGGTACGGATATTATTATATGAAATTCAGACTGGACAGAAAATTAAAGTGGAAGGGTAAAATTGAAAAATAATTAAAATTGTAATTAATAGTAATTAAATAATTAATGTTTTGATAAATATATTAAATTTAATTATGAAAAACACATTTATAAAAAATTAATTTAAGTAATTAAAATTAATAATAAATATACTTATACATCAATAAATTAATAACTTCTTAATTTTCTTAAAAAGTACTAAAGTTTAAATTTATTTAATATTATTAAATAATCATGATAATATTATTCTTATATTAAGTGGTATTATATTATTTATTAACAAGTGGGGTTGGGGTTGGGGTTGGGGTTGGGGTTGGGGTTGGGGTTGGGGTTGGGGTTGGGGTTGGGGTTGGGGTTGGGGTTGGGGTTGGGGTTGGGGTTGGGGTTGGGGTTGGGGTTGGGGTTGGG
>NW_028292143.1:0-2500 GCF_963383615.2 Lipophrys pholis
CTAACCCTAACCCTAACCCTAACCCTAACCCTAACCCTAACCCTAACCCTAACCCTAACCCTAACCCTAACCCTAACCCTAACCCTAACCCTAACCCTAACCCTAACCCTAACCCTAACCCTAACCCTAACCCTAACCCTAACCCTAACCCTAACCCTAACCCTAACCCTAACCCTAACCCTAACCCTAACCCTAACCCTAACCCTAACCCTAACCCTAACCCTAACCCTAACCCTAACCCTAACCCTAACCCTAACCCTAACCCTAACCCTAACCCTAACCCTAACCCTAACCCTAACCCTAACCCTAACCCTAACCCTAACCCTAACCCTAACCCTAACCCTAACCCTAACCCTAACCCTAACCCTAACCCTAACCCTAACCCTAACCCTAACCCTAACCCTAACCCTAACCCTAACCCTAACCCTAACCCTAACCCTAACCCTAACCCTAACCCTAACCCTAACCCTAACCCTAACCCTAACCCTAACCCTAACCCTAACCCTAACCCTAACCCTAACCCTAACCCTAACCCTAACCCTAACCCTAACCCTAACCCTAACCCTAACCCTAACCCTAACCCTAACCCTAACCCTAACCCTAACCCTAACCCTAACCCTAACCCTAACCCTAACCCTAACCCTAACCCTAACCCTAACCCTAACCCTAACCCTAACCCTAACCCTAACCCTAACCCTAACCCTAACCCTAACCCTAACCCTAACCCTAACCCTAACCCTAACCCTAACCCTAACCCTAACCCTAACCCTAACCCTAACCCTAACCCTAACCCTAACCCTAACCCTAACCCTAACCCTAACCCTAACCCTAACCCTAACCCTAACCCTAACCCTAACCCTAACCCTAACCCTAACCCTAACCCTAACCCTAACCCTAACCCTAACCCTAACCCTAACCCTAACCCTAACCCTAACCCTAACCCTAACCCTAACCCTAACCCTAACCCTAACCCTAACCCTAACCCTAACCCTAACCCTAACCCTAACCCTAACCCTAACCCTAACCCTAACCCTAACCCTAACCCTAACCCTAACCCTAACCCTAACCCTAACCCTAACCCTAACCCTAACCCTAACCCTAACCCTAACCCTAACCCTAACCCTAACCCTAACCCTAACCCTAACCCTAACCCTAACCCTAACCCTAACCCTAACCCTAACCCTAACCCTAACCCTAACCCTAACCCTAACCCTAACCCTAACCCTAACCCTAACCCTAACCCTAACCCTAACCCTAACCCTAACCCTAACCCTAACCCTAACCCTAACCCTAACCCTAACCCTAACCCTAACCCTAACCCTAACCCTAACCCTAACCCTAACCCTAACCCTAACCCTAACCCTAACCCTAACCCTAACCCTAACCCTAACCCTAACCCTAACCCTAACCCTAACCCTAACCCTAACCCTAACCCTAACCCTAACCCTAACCCTAACCCTAACCCTAACCCTAACCCTAACCCTAACCCTAACCCTAACCCTAACCCTAACCCTAACCCTAACCCTAACCCTAACCCTAACCCTAACCCTAACCCTAACCCTAACCCTAACCCTAACCCTAACCCTAACCCTAACCCTAACCCTAACCCTAACCCTAACCCTAACCCTAACCCTAACCCTAACCCTAACCCTAACCCTAACCCTAACCCTAACCCTAACCCTAACCCTAACCCTAACCCTAACCCTAACCCTAACCCTAACCCTAACCCTAACCCTAACCCTAACCCTAACCCTAACCCTAACCCTAACCCTAACCCTAACCCTAACCCTAACCCTAACCCTAACCCTAACCCTAACCCTAACCCTAACCCTAACCCTAACCCTAACCCTAACCCTAACCCTAACCCTAACCCTAACCCTAACCCTAACCCTAACCCTAACCCTAACCCTAACCCTAACCCTAACCCTAACCCTAACCCTAACCCTAACCCTAACCCTAACCCTAACCCTAACCCTAACCCTAACCCTAACCCTAACCCTAACCCTAACCCTAACCCTAACCCTAACCCTAACCCTAACCCTAACCCTAACCCTAACCCTAACCCTAACCCTAACCCTAACCCTAACCCTAACCCTAACCCTAACCCTAACCCTAACCCTAACCCTAACCCTAACCCTAACCCTAACCCTAACCCTAACCCTAACCCTAACCCTAACCCTAACCCTAACCCTAACCCTAACCCTAACCCTAACCCTAACCCTAACCCTAACCCTAACCCTAACCCTAACCCTAACCCTAACCCTAACCCTAACCCTAACCCTAACCCTAACCCTAACCCTAACCCTAACCCTAACCCTAACCCTAACCCTAACCCTAACCCTAACCCTAACCCTAACCCTAACCCTAACCCTAACCCTAACCCTAACCCTAACCCTAACCCTAACCCTAACCCTAACCCTAACCCTAACCCTAACCCTAACCCTAACCCTAACCCTAACCCTAACCCTAACCCTAACCCTAACCCTAACCCTAACCCTAA